>NC_060142.1:598606474-598906623 GCF_021461385.2 Schistocerca piceifrons | reverse complement strand
GTCCCTCTACTGCAGTGTCACACATGACGAATAAAAAGGAAAACAGCAGAACGTCTGTGTAGGGCCATGTTTTTACCTACAGTGTCACTTGGCTGAATGTGTATAAGGCTCTGTGGCATCACTCAAACGCAGCAAATTGTCACACTAGCTGTGTATCTCTAACAAAGTTGACGTATGTCCTCACCTCGGTGCCGGTTAAAACGATTTCGCCCCCGGGTGGGCTCGAACCACCAACCTTTCGGTTAACAGCCGAACGCGCTAGCCGATTGCGCCACGGAGGCCTTGACTTTAGCTCCCTTGTGCTCTGTATATCAACGCAATTCGTATACCTTCTGCAGGAATCTCGCAGAATGGTAGCATTTGCTTACGCCTCTTCACATGGATAACGTGCATGCACACTGTAGCGAGGCTCGTAAACGAATGACATCGCCAAGCATGACATTATACTACAAAATGCATACAAACCAATGTTCTGCCTATGCATTCAGAAAACCTCTGAGGCCAGTAGAATACTTGTCATAGGTTGTAGAACATCCCTTTCATTCAGTGTACTGCCATGTGTTAGATGCTGCTCGAGATAGCTCCGCTCCTTGCAGGAAGGTTTAAATAATGAATGCCTACTGTGAAGTTCGAACTCACGACCCTTGGTTTACGAGACCAGTGCTCTACCACTGAGCTAAGAAGGCGGCAGCTTAGCGTTTGTGAGCTATCCCCAAATTGTTACTTCATCATACTGAATCTTGCAGCCCTCGACCAGATATCGGATTTGGCACACAGCTGCTGCTGGGGGTGTCCACATTGCCGTTTTCCAAATCTCTTGAATGTTTCGCCCTTACGATCGACGACGAGCGTCGGCCCACCAAAAGTTAGCGGTCTGCACAATCCTGACCTAGTGCACAGCTTGTGGGATAGCGTGGCTCGACTGCGAAATGCGCCTTTCGGCTCCTCTCTCTGGCTACAGTGCGCTGTTGTCCACAGTGGCACTGGCGTTGCCCATGGGGCTTCATGTAAGGCGACTGCACGTCGCTCGGCCAACAGCGGCCTACTGCAGACCGACACTTAAGACACACCAAATACAAATCGACATCGAGAGACAGGCCCTGTCATATGGCACTCGCGACGTATATGCTGAAATTGAATGTAAAGAATACGTCTTTTGTAGCGGGCGTCCCTCTACTGCAGTGTCACACATGACGAATAAAAAGGAAAACAGCAGAACGTCTGTGTAGGGCCATGTTTTTACCTACAGTGTCACTTGGCTGAATGTGTATAAGGCTCTGTGGCATCACTCAAACGCAGCCAAATTGTCACACTAGCTGTGTATCTCTAACAAAGTTGACGTATGTCCTCACCTCGGTGCCGGTTAAAACGATTTCGCCCCCGGGTGGGCTCGAACCACCAACCTTTCGGTTAACAGCCGAACGCGCTAGCCGATTGCGCCACGGAGGCCTTGACTTTAGCTCCCTTGTGCTCAGTATATCAACGCAATTCGTATACCTTCTGCAGGAATCTCGCAGAATGGTAGCATTTGCTTACGCCTCTTCACATGGATAACGTGCATGCACACTGTAGCGAGGCTCGTAAACGAATGACATCGCCAAGCATGACATTATACTACAAAATGCATACAAACCAATGTTCTGCCTATGCATTCAGAAAACCTCTGAGGCCAGTAGAATACTTGTCATAGGTTGTAGAACATCCCTTTCATTCAGTGTACTGCCATGTGTTAGATGCTGCTCGAGATAGCTCCGCTCCTTGCAGGAAGGTTTAAATAATGAATGCCTTCTGTGAGGTTCGAACTCACGACCCCTGGTTTACGAGACCAGTGCTCTACCACTGAGCTAAGAAGGCGGCAGCTTAGCGTTTGTGAGCTATCCCCAAATTGTTACTTCATCATACTGAATCTTGCAGCCCTCGACCAGATATCGGATTTGGCACACAGCTGCTGCTGGGGTGTCCACATTGCCGTTTTTCCAAATCTCTTGAATGTTTCGCCCTTACGATCGACGACGAGCGTCGGCCCACCAAAAGTTAGCGGTCTGCACAATCCTGACCTAGTGCACAGCTTGTGGGATAGCGTGGCTCGACTGCGAAATGCGCCTTTCGGCTCCTCTCTCTGGCTACAGTGCGCTGTTGTCCACAGTGGCACTGGCGTTGCCCATGGGGGCTTCATGTAAGGCGACTGCACGTCGCTCGGCCAACAGCGGCCTACTGCAGACCGACACTTAAGACACACCAAATACAAATCGACATCGAGAGACAGGCCCTGTCATATGGCACTCGCGACGTATATGCTGAAATTGAATGTAAAGAATACGTCTTTTGTAGCGGGCGTCCCTCTACTGCAGTGTCACACATGACGAATAAAAAGGAAAACAGCAGAACGTCTGTGTAGGGCCATGTTTTTACCTACAGTGTCACTTGGCTGAATGTGTATAAGGCTCTGTGGCATCACTCAAACGCAGCCAAATTGTCACACTAGCTGTGTATCTCTAACAAAGTTGACGTATGTCCTCACCTCGGTGCCGGTTAAAACGATTTCGCCCCCCGGGTGGGCTCGAACCACCAACCTTTCGGTTAACAGCCGAACGCGCTAGCCGATTGCGCCACGGAGGCCTTGACTTTAGCTCCCTTGTGCTCTGTATATCAACGCAATTCGTATACCTTCTGCAGGAATCTCGCAGAATGGTAGCATTTGCTTACGCCTCTTCACATGGATAACGTGCATGCACACTGTAGCGAGGCTCGTAAACGAATGACATCGCCAAGCATGACATTATACTACAAAATGCATACAAACCAATGTTCTGCCTATGCATTCAGAAAACCTCTGAGGCCAGTAGAATACTTGTCATAGGTTGTAGAACATCCCTTTCATTCAGTGTACTGCCATGTGTTAGATGCTGCTCGAGATAGCTCCGCTCCTTGCAGGAAGGTTTAAATAATGAATGCCTACTGTGAAGTTCGAACTCACGACCCTTGGTTACGAGACCAGTGCTCTACCACTGAGCTAAGAAGGCGGCAGCTTAGCGTTTGTGAGCTATCCCCAAATTGTTACTTCATCATACTGAATCTTGCAGCCCTCGACCAGATATCGGATTTGGCACACAGCTGCTGCTGGGGGTGTCCACATTGCCGTTTTCCAAATCTCTTGAATGTTTCGCCCTTACGATCGACGACGAGCGTCGGCCCACCAAAAGTTAGCGGTCTGCACAATCCTGACCTAGTGCACAGCTTGTGGGATAGCGTGGCTCGACTGCGAAATGCGCCTTTCGGCTCCTCTCTCTGGCTACAGTGCGCTGTTGTCCACAGTGGCACTGGCGTTGCCCATGGGGCTTCATGTAAGGCGACTGCACGTCGCTCGGCCAACAGCGGCCTACTGCAGACCGACACTTAAGACACACCAAATACAAATCGACATCGAGAGACAGGCCCTGTCATATGGCACTCGCGACGTATATGCTGAAATTGAATGTAAAGAATACGTCTTTTGTAGCGGGCGTCCCTCTACTGCAGTGTCACACATGACGAATAAAAAGGAAAACAGCAGAACGTCTGTGTAGGGCCATGTTTTTACCTACAGTGTCACTTGGCTGAATGTGTATAAGGCTCTGTGGCATCACTCAAACGCAGCCAAATTGTCACACTAGCTGTGTATCTCTAACAAAGTTGACGTATGTCCTCACCTCGGTGCCGGTTAAAACGATTTCGCCCCCGGGTGGGCTCGAACCACCAACCTTTCGGTTAACAGCCGAACGCGCTAGCCGATTGCGCCACGGAGGCCTTGACTTTAGCTCCCTTGTGCTCTGTATATCAACGCAATTCGTATACCTTCTGCAGGAATCTCGCAGAATGGTAGCATTTGCTTACGCCTCTTCACATGGATAACGTGCATGCACACTGTAGCGAGGCTCGTAAACGAATGACATCGCCAAGCATGACATTATACTACAAAATGCATACAAACCAATGTTCTGCTATGCATTCAGAAAACCTCTGAGGCCAGTAGAATACTTGTCATAGGTTGTAGAACATCCCTTTCATTCAGTGTACTGCCATGTGTTAGATGCTGCTCGAGATAGCTCCGCTCCTTGCAGGAAGGTTTAAATAATGAATGCCTTCTGTGAGGTTCGAACTCACGACCCCTGGTTTACGAGACCAGTGCTCTACCACTGAGCTAAGAAGGCGGCAGCTTAGCGTTTGTGAGCTATCCCCAAATTGTTACTTCATCATACTGAATCTTGCAGCCCTCGACCAGATTATCGGATTTGGCACACAGCTGCTGCTGGGGGTGTCCACATTGCCGTTTTCAAATCTCTTGAATGTTTCGCCCTTACGATCGACGACGAGCGTCGGCCCACCAAAAGTTAGCGGTCTGCACAATCCTGACCTAGTGCACAGCTTGTGGGATAGCGTGGCTCGACTGCGAAATGCGCCTTTCGGCTCCTCTCTCTGGCTACAGTGCGCTGTTGTCCACAGTGGCACTGGCGTTGCCCATGGGGCTTCATGTAAGGCGACTGCACGTCGCTCGGCCAACAGCGGCCTACTGCAGACCGACACTTAAGACACACCAAATACAAATCGACATCGAGAGACAGGCCCTGTCATATGGCACTCGCGACGTATATGCTGAAATTGAATGTAAAGAATACGTCTTTTGTAGCGGGCGTCCCTCTACTGCAGTGTCACACATGACGAATAAAAGGAAAACAGCAGAACGTCTGTGTAGGGCCATGTTTTTACCTACAGTGTCACTTGGCTGAATGTGTATAAGGCTCTGTGGCATCACTCAAACGCAGCCAAATTGTCACACTAGCTGTGTATCTCTAACAAGTTGACGTATGTCCTCACCTCGGTGCCGGTTAAAACGATTTTCGCCCCCGGGTGGGCTCGAACCACCAACCTTTCGGTTAACAGCCGAACGCGCTAGCCGATTGCGCCACGGAGGCCTTGACTTTAGCTCCCTTGTGCTCTGTATATCAACGCAATTCGTATACCTTCTGCAGGAATCTCGCAGAATGGTAGCATTTGCTTACGCCTCTTCACATGGATAACGTGCATGCACACTGTAGCGAGGCTCGTAAACGAATGACATCGCCAAGCATGACATTATACTACAAAATGCATACAAACCAATGTTCTGCCTATGCATTCAGAAAACCTCTGAGGCCAGTAGAATACTTGTCATAGGTTGTAGAACATCCCTTTCATTCAGTGTACTGCCATGTGTTAGATGCTGCTCGAGATAGCTCCGCTCCTTGCAGGAAGGTTTAAATAATGAATGCCTACTGTGAAGTTCGAACTCACGACCCTTGGTTTACGAGACCAGTGCTCTACCACTGAGCTAAGAAGGCGGCAGCTTAGCGTTTGTGAGCTATCCCCAAATTGTTACTTCATCATACTGAATCTTGCAGCCCTCGACCAGATATCGGATTTGGCACACAGCTGCTGCTGGGGTGTCCACATTGCCGTTTTCCAAATCTCTTGAATGTTTCGCCCTTACGATCGACGACGAGCGTCGGCCCACCAAAAGTTAGCGGTCTGCACAATCCTGACCTAGTGCACAGCTTGTGGATAGCGTGGCTCGACTGCGAAATGCGCCTTTCGGCTCCTCTCTCTGGCTACAGTGCGCTGTTGTCCACAGTGGCACTGGCGTTGCCCATGGGGCTTCATGTAAGGCGACTGCACGTCGCTCGGCCAACAGCGGCCTACTGCAGACCGACACTTAAGACACACCAAATACAAATCGACATCGAGAGACAGGCCCTGTCATATGGCACTCGCGACGTATATGCTGAAATTGAATGTAAAGAATACGTCTTTTGTAGCGGGCGTCCCTCTACTGCAGTGTCACACATGACGAATAAAAAGGAAAACAGCAGAACGTCTGTGTAGGGCCATGTTTTTACCTACAGTGTCACTTGGCTGAATGTGTATAAGGCTCTGTGGCATCACTCAAACGCAGCCAAATTGTCACACTAGCTGTGTATCTCTAACAAAGTTGACGTATGTCCTCACCTCGGGTGCCGGTTAAAACGATTTCGCCCCCGGGTGGGCTCGAACCACCAACCTTTCGGTTAACAGCCGAACGCGCTAGCCGATTGCGCCACGGAGGCCTTGACTTTAGCTCCCTTGTGCTCTGTATATCAACGCAATTCGTATACCTTCTGCAGGAATCTCGCAGAATGGTAGCATTTGCTTACGCCTCTTCACATGGATAACGTGCATGCACACTGTAGCGAGGCTCGTAAACGAATGACATCGCCAAGCATGACATTATACTACAAAATGCATACAAACCAATGTTCTGCCTATGCATTCAGAAAACCTCTGAGGCCAGTAGAATACTTGTCATAGGTTGTAGAACATCCCTTTCATTCAGTGTACTGCCATGTGTTAGATGCTGCTCGAGATAGCTCCGCTCCTTGCAGGAAGGTTTAAATAATGAATGCCTTCTGTGAGGTTCGAACTCACGACCCCTGGTTTACGAGACCAGTGCTCTACCACTGAGCTAAGAAGGCGGCAGCTTAGCGTTTGTGAGCTATCCCCAAATTGTTACTTCATCATACTGAATCTTGCAGCCCTCGACCAGATATCGGATTTGGCACACAGCTGCTGCTGGGGGTGTCCACATTGCCGTTTCCAAATCTCTTGAATGTTTCGCCCTTACGATCGACGACGAGCGTCGGCCCACCAAAAGTTAGCGGTCTGCACAATCCTGACCTAGTGCACAGCTTGTGGGATAGCGTGGCTCGACTGCGAAATGCGCCTTTCGGCTCCTCTCTCTGGCTACAGTGCGCTGTTGTCCACAGTGGCACTGGCGTTGCCCATGGGGCTTCATGTAAGGCGACTGCACGTCGCTCGGCCAACAGCGGCCTACTGCAGACCGACACTTAAGACACACCAAATACAAATCGACATCGAGAGACAGGCCCTGTCATATGGCACTCGCGACGTATATGCTGAAATTGAATGTAAAGAATACGTCTTTTGTAGCGGGCGTCCCTCTACTGCAGTGTCACACACGAATAAAAAGGAAAACAGCAGAACGTCTGTGTAGGGCCATGTTTTTACCTACAGTGTCACTTGGCTGAATGTGTATAAGGCTCTGTGGCATCACTCAAACGCAGCCAAATTGTCACACTAGCTGTGTATCTCTAACAAAGTTGACGTATGTCCTCACCTCGGTGCCGGTTAAAACGATTTCGCCCCCGGGTGGGCTCGAACCACCAACCTTTCGGTTAACAGCCGAACGCGCTAGCCGATTGCGCCACGGAGGCCTTGACTTTAGCTCCCTTGTGCTCTGTATATCAACGCAATTCGTATACCTTCTGCAGGAATCTCGCAGAATGGTAGCATTTGCTTACGCCTCTTCACATGGATAACGTGCATGCACACTGTAGCGAGGCTCGTAAACGAATGACATCGCCAAGCATGACATTATACTACAAAATGCATACAAACCAATGTTCTGCCTATGCATTCAGAAAACCTCTGAGGCCAGTAGAATACTTGTCATAGGTTGTAGAACATCCCTTTCATTCAGTGTACTGCCATGTGTTAGATGCTGCTCGAGATAGCTCCGCTCCTTGCAGGAAGGTTTAAATAATGAATGCCTTCTGTGAGGTTCGAACTCACGACCCCTGGTTTACGAGACCAGTGCTCTACCACTGAGCTAAGAAGGCGGCAGCTTAGCGTTTGTGAGCTATCCCCAAATTGTTACTTCATCATACTGAATCTTGCAGCCCTCGACCAGATATCGGATTTGGCACACAGCTGCTGCTGGGGGTGTCCACATTGCCGTTTTCCAAATCTCTTGAATGTTTCGCCCTTACGATCGACGACGAGCGTCGGCCCACCAAAAGTTAGCGGTCTGCACAATCCTGACCTAGTGCACAGCTTGTGGGATAGCGTGGCTCGACTGCGAAATGCGCCTTTCGGCTCCTCTCTCTGGCTACAGTGCGCTGTTGTCCACAGTGGCACTGGCGTTGCCCCATGGGGCTTCATGTAAGGCGACTGCACGTCGCTCGGCCAACAGCGGCCTACTGCAGACCGACACTTAAGACACACCAAATACAAATCGACATCGAGAGACAGGCCCTGTCATATGGCACTCGCGACGTATATGCTGAAATTGAATGTAAAGAATACGTCTTTTGTAGCGGGCGTCCCTCTACTGCAGTGTCACACATGACGAATAAAAAGGAAAACAGCAGAACGTCTGTGTAGGGCCATGTTTTTACCTACAGTGTCACTTGGCTGAATGTGTATAAGGCTCTGTGGCATCACTCAAACGCAGCCAAATTGTCACACTAGCTGTGTATCTCTAACAAAGTTGACGTATGTCCTCACCTCGGTGCCGGTTAAAACGATTTCGCCCCCGGGTGGGCTCGAACCACCAACCTTTCGGTTAACAGCCGAACGCGCTAGCCGATTGCGCCACGGAGGCCTTGACTTTAGCTCCCTTGTGCTCTGTATATCAACGCAATTCGTATACCTTCTGCAGGAATCTCGCAGAATGGTAGCATTTGCTTACGCCTCTTCACATGGATAACGTGCATGCACACTGTAGCGAGGCTCGTAAACGAATGACATCGCCAAGCATGACATTATACTACAAAATGCATACAAACCAATGTTCTGCCTATGCATTCAGAAAACCTCTGAGGCCAGTAGAATACTTGTCATAGGTTGTAGAACATCCCTTTCATTCAGTGTACTGCCATGTGTTAGATGCTGCTCGAGATAGCTCCGCTCCTTGCAGGAAGGTTTAAATAATGAATGCCTTCTGTGAGGTTCGAACTCACGACCCCTGGTTTACGAGACCAGTGCTCTACCACTGAGCTAAGAAGGCGGCAGCTTAGCGTTTGTGAGCTATCCCCAAATTGTTACTTCATCATACTGAATCTTGCAGCCCCTCGACCAGATATCGGATTTGGCACACAGCTGCTGCTGGGGGTGTCCACATTGCCGTTTTCCAAATCTCTTGAATGTTTCGCCCTTACGATCGACGACGAGCGTCGGCCCACCAAAAGTTAGCGGTCTGCACAATCCTGACCTAGTGCACAGCTTGTGGGATAGCGTGGCTCGACTGCGAAATGCGCCTTTCGGCTCCTCTCTCTGGCTACAGTGCGCTGTTGTCCACAGTGGCACTGGCGTTGCCCATGGGGCTTCATGTAAGGCGACTGCACGTCGCTCGGCCAACAGCGGCCTACTGCAGACCGACACTTAAGACACACCAAATACAAATCGACATCGAGAGACAGGCCCTGTCATATGGCACTCGCGACGTATATGCTGAAATTGAATGTAAAGAATACGTCTTTTGTAGCGGGCGTCCCTCTACTGCAGTGTCACACATGACGAATAAAAAGGAAAACAGCAGAACGTCTGTGTAGGGCCATGTTTTTACCTACAGTGTCACTTGGCTGAATGTGTATAAGGCTCTGTGGCATCACTCAAACGCAGCCAAATTGTCACACTAGCTGTGTATCTCTAACAAAGTTGACGTATGTCCTCACCTCGGTGCCGGTTAAAACGATTTCGCCCCCGGGTGGGCTCGAACCACCAACCTTTCGGTTAACAGCCGAACGCGCTAGCCGATTGCGCCACGGAGGCCTTGACTTTAGCTCCCTTGTGCTCTGTATATCAACGCAATTCGTATACCTTCTGCAGGAATCTCGCAGAATGGTAGCATTTGCTTACGCCTCTTCACATGGATAACGTGCATGCACACTGTAGCGAGGCTCGTAAACGAATGACATCGCCAAGCATGACATTATACTACAAAATGCATACAAACCAATGTTCTGCCTATGCATTCAGAAAACCTCTGAGGCCAGTAGAATACTTGTCATAGGTTGTAGAACATCCCTTTCATTCAGTGTACTGCCATGTGTTAGATGCTGCTCGAGATAGCTCCGCTCCTTGCAGGAAGGTTTAAATAATGAATGCCTACTGTGAAGTTCGAACTCACGACCCTTGGTTTACGAGACCAGTGCTCTACCACTGAGCTAAGAAGGCGGCAGCTTAGCGTTTGTGAGCTATCCCCAAATTGTTACTTCATCATACTGAATCTTGCAGCCCTCGACCAGATATCGGATTTGGCACACAGCTGCTGCTGGGGGTGTCCACATTGCCGTTTTCCAAATCTCTTGAATGTTTCGCCCTTACGATCGACGACGAGCGTCGGCCCACCAAAAGTTAGCGGTCTGCACAATCCTGACCTAGTGCACAGCTTGTGGGATAGCGTGGCTCGACTGCGAAATGCGCCTTTCGGCTCCTCTCTCTGGCTACAGTGCGCTGTTGTCCACAGTGGCACTGGCGTTGCCCATGGGGCTTCATGTAAGGCGACTGCACGTCGCTCGGCCAACAGCGGCCTACTGCAGACCGACACTTAAGACACACCAAATACAAATCGACATCGAGAGACAGGCCCTGTCATATGGCACTCGCGACGTATATGCTGAAATTGAATGTAAAGAATACGTCTTTTGTAGCGGGCGTCCCTCTACTGCAGTGTCACACATGACGAATAAAAAGGAAAACAGCAGAACGTCTGTGTAGGGCCATGTTTTTACCTACAGTGTCACTTGGCTGAATGTGTATAAGGCTCTGTGGCATCACTCAAACGCAGCCAAATTGTCACACTAGCTGTGTATCTCTAACAAAGTTGACGTATGTCCTCACCTCGGTGCCGGTTAAAACGATTTCGCCCCCGGGTGGGCTCGAACCACCAACCTTTCGGTTAACAGCCGAACGCGCTAGCCGATTGCGCCACGGAGGCCTTGACTTTAGCTCCCTTGTGCTCTGTATATCAACGCAATTCGTATACCTTCTGCAGGAATCTCGCAGAATGGTAGCATTTGCTTACGCCTCTTCACATGGATAACGTGCATGCACACTGTAGCGAGGCTCGTAAACGAATGACATCGCCAAGCATGACATTATACTACAAAATGCATACAAACCAATGTTCTGCCTATGCATTCAGAAAACCTCTGAGGCCAGTAGAATACTTGTCATAGGTTGTAGAACATCCCTTTCATTCAGTGTACTGCCATGTGTTAGATGCTGCTCGAGATAGCTCCGCTCCTTGCAGGAAGGTTTAAATAATGAATGCCTTCTGTGAGGTTCGAACTCACGACCCCTGGTTTACGAGACCAGTGCTCTACCACTGAGCTAAGAAGGCGGCAGCTTAGCGTTTGTGAGCTATCCCCAAATTGTTACTTCATCATACTGAATCTTGCAGCCCTCGACCAGATATCGGATTTGGCACACAGCTGCTGCTGGGGGTGTCCACATTGCCGTTTTCCAAATCTCTTGAATGTTTCGCCCTTACGATCGACGACGAGCGTCGGCCCACCAAAAGTTAGCGGTCTGCACAATCCTGACCTAGTGCACAGCTTGTGGGATAGCGTGGCTCGACTGCGAAATGCGCCTTTCGGCTCCTCTCTCTGGCTACAGTGCGCTGTTGTCCACAGTGGCACTGGCGTTGCCCATGGGGCTTCATGTAAGGCGACTGCACGTCGCTCGGCCAACAGCGGCCTACTGCAGACCGACACTTAAGACACACCAAATACAAATCGACATCGAGAGACAGGCCCTGTCATATGGCACTCGCGACGTATATGCTGAAATTGAATGTAAAGAATACGTCTTTTGTAGCGGGCGTCCCTCTACTGCAGTGTCACACATGACGAATAAAAAGGAAAACAGCAGAACGTCTGTGTAGGGCCATGTTTTTACCTACAGTGTCACTTGGCTGAATGTGTATAAGGCTCTGTGGCATCACTCAAACGCAGCCAAATTGTCACACTAGCTGTGTATCTCTAACAAAGTTGACGTATGTCCTCACCTCGGTGCCGGTTAAAACGATTTCGCCCCCGGGTGGGCTCGAACCACCAACCTTTCGGTTAACAGCCGAACGCGCTAGCCGATTGCGCCACGGAGGCCTTGACTTTAGCTCCCTTGTGCTCTGTATATCAACGCAATTCGTATACCTTCTGCAGGAATCTCGCAGAATGGTAGCATTTGCTTACGCCTCTTCACATGGATAACGTGCATGCACACTGTAGCGAGGCTCGTAAACGAATGACATCGCCAAGCATGACATTATACTACAAAATGCATACAAACCAATGTTCTGCCTATGCATTCAGAAAACCTCTGAGGCCAGTAGAATACTTGTCATAGGTTGTAGAACATCCCTTTCATTCAGTGTACTGCCATGTGTTAGATGCTGCTCGAGATAGCTCCGCTCCTTGCAGGAAGGTTTAAATAATGAATGCCTACTGTGAAGTTCGAACTCACGACCCTTGGTTTACGAGACCAGTGCTCTACCACTGAGCTAAGAAGGCGGCAGCTTAGCGTTTGTGAGCTATCCCCAAATTGTTACTTCATCATACTGAATCTTGCAGCCCTCGACCAGATATCGGATTTGGCACACAGCTGCTGCTGGGGGTGTCCACATTGCCGTTTTCCAAATCTCTTGAATGTTTCGCCCTTACGATCGACGACGAGCGTCGGCCCACCAAAAGTTAGCGGTCTGCACAATCCTGACCTAGTGCACAGCTTGTGGGATAGCGTGGCTCGACTGCGA
Organism: Schistocerca piceifrons; assembly: GCF_021461385.2. Taxonomy (NCBI): domain Eukaryota; kingdom Metazoa; phylum Arthropoda; class Insecta; order Orthoptera; family Acrididae; genus Schistocerca; species Schistocerca piceifrons. Next base: position 598,894,019 of record NC_060142.1, on the reverse strand, counting down.
AATGCGCCTTTCGGCTCCTCTCTCTGGCTACAGTGCGCTGTTGTCCACAGTGGCACTGGCGTTGCCCATGGGGCTTCATGTAAGGCGACTGCACGTCGCTCGGCCAACAGCGGCCTACTGCAGACCGACACTTAAGACACACCAAATACAAATCGACATCGAGAGACAGGCCCTGTCATATGGCACTCGCGACGTATATGCTGAAATTGAATGTAAAGAATACGTCTTTTGTAGCGGGCGTCCCTCTACTGCAGTGTCACACATGACGAATAAAAAGGAAAACAGCAGAACGTCTGTGTAGGGCCATGTTTTTACCTACAGTGTCACTTGGCTGAATGTGTATAAGGCTCTGTGGCATCACTCAAACGCAGCCAAATTGTCACACTAGCTGTGTATCTCTAACAAAGTTGACGTATGTCCTCACCTCGGTGCCGGTTAAAACGATTTCGCCCCCGGGTGGGCTCGAACCACCAACCTTTCGGTTAACAGCCGAACGCGCTAGCCGATTGCGCCACGGAGGCCTTGACTTTAGCTCCCTTGTGCTCTGTATATCAACGCAATTCGTATACCTTCTGCAGGAATCTCGCAGAATGGTAGCATTTGCTTACGCCTCTTCACATGGATAACGTGCATGCACACTGTAGCGAGGCTCGTAAACGAATGACATCGCCAAGCATGACATTATACTACAAAATGCATACAAACCAATGTTCTGCCTATGCATTCAGAAAACCTCTGAGGCCAGTAGAATACTTGTCATAGGTTGTAGAACATCCCTTTCATTCAGTGTACTGCCATGTGTTAGATGCTGCTCGAGATAGCTCCGCTCCTTGCAGGAAGGTTTAAATAATGAATGCCTTCTGTGAGGTTCGAACTCACGACCCCTGGTTTACGAGACCAGTGCTCTACCACTGAGCTAAGAAGGCGGCAGCTTAGCGTTTGTGAGCTATCCCCAAATTGTTACTTCATCATACTGAATCTTGCAGCCCTCGACCAGATATCGGATTTGGCACACAGCTGCTGCTGGGGGTGTCCACATTGCCGTTTTCCAAATCTCTTGAATGTTTCGCCCTTACGATCGACGACGAGCGTCGGCCCACCAAAAGTTAGCGGTCTGCACAATCCTGACCTAGTGCACAGCTTGTGGGATAGCGTGGCTCGACTGCGAAATGCGCCTTTCGGCTCCTCTCTCTGGCTACAGTGCGCTGTTGTCCACAGTGGCACTGGCGTTGCCCATGGGGCTTCATGTAAGGCGACTGCACGTCGCTCGGCCAACAGCGGCCTACTGCAGACCGACACTTAAGACACACCAAATACAAATCGACATCGAGAGACAGGCCCTGTCATATGGCACTCGCGACGTATATGCTGAAATTGAATGTAAAGAATACGTCTTTTGTAGCGGGCGTCCCTCTACTGCAGTGTCACACATGACGAATAAAAAGGAAAACAGCAGAACGTCTGTGTAGGGCCATGTTTTTACCTACAGTGTCACTTGGCTGAATGTGTATAAGGCTCTGTGGCATCACTCAAACGCAGCCAAATTGTCACACTAGCTGTGTATCTCTAACAAAGTTGACGTATGTCCTCACCTCGGTGCCGGTTAAAACGATTTCGCCCCCGGGTGGGCTCGAACCACCAACCTTTCGGTTAACAGCCGAACGCGCTAGCCGATTGCGCCACGGAGGCCTTGACTTTAGCTCCCTTGTGCTCTGTATATCAACGCAATTCGTATACCTTCTGCAGGAATCTCGCAGAATGGTAGCATTTGCTTACGCCTCTTCACATGGATAACGTGCATGCACACTGTAGCGAGGCTCGTAAACGAATGACATCGCCAAGCATGACATTATACTACAAAATGCATACAAACCAATGTTCTGCCTATGCATTCAGAAAACCTCTGAGGCCAGTAGAATACTTGTCATAGGTTGTAGAACATCCCTTTCATTCAGTGTACTGCCATGTGTTAGATGCTGCTCGAGATAGCTCCGCTCCTTGCAGGAAGGTTTAAATAATGAATGCCTTCTGTGAGGTTCGAACTCACGACCCCTGGTTTACGAGACCAGTGCTCTACCACTGAGCTAAGAAGGCGGCAGCTTAGCGTTTGTGAGCTATCCCCAAATTGTTACTTCATCATACTGAATCTTGCAGCCCTCGACCAGATATCGGATTTGGCACACAGCTGCTGCTGGGGGTGTCCACATTGCCGTTTTCCAAATCTCTTGAATGTTTCGCCCTTACGATCGACGACGAGCGTCGGCCCACCAAAAGTTAGCGGTCTGCACAATCCTGACCTAGTGCACAGCTTGTGGGATAGCGTGGCTCGACTGCGAAATGCGCCTTTCGGCTCCTCTCTCTGGCTACAGTGCGCTGTTGTCCACAGTGGCACTGGCGTTGCCCATGGGGCTTCATGTAAGGCGACTGCACGTCGCTCGGCCAACAGCGGCCTACTGCAGACCGACACTTAAGACACACCAAATACAAATCGACATCGAGAGACAGGCCCTGTCATATGGCACTCGCGACGTATATGCTGAAATTGAATGTAAAGAATACGTCTTTTGTAGCGGGCGTCCCTCTACTGCAGTGTCACACATGACGAATAAAAAGGAAAACAGCAGAACGTCTGTGTAGGGCCATGTTTTTACCTACAGTGTCACTTGGCTGAATGTGTATAAGGCTCTGTGGCATCACTCAAACGCAGCCAAATTGTCACACTAGCTGTGTATCTCTAACAAAGTTGACGTATGTCCTCACCTCGGTGCCGGTTAAAACGATTTCGCCCCCGGGTGGGCTCGAACCACCAACCTTTCGGTTAACAGCCGAACGCGCTAGCCGATTGCGCCACGGAGGCCTTGACTTTAGCTCCCTTGTGCTCTGTATATCAACGCAATTCGTATACCTTCTGCAGGAATCTCGCAGAATGGTAGCATTTGCTTACGCCTCTTCACATGGATAACGTGCATGCACACTGTAGCGAGGCTCGTAAACGAATGACATCGCCAAGCATGACATTATACTACAAAATGCATACAAACCAATGTTCTGCCTATGCATTCAGAAAACCTCTGAGGCCAGTAGAATACTTGTCATAGGTTGTAGAACATCCCTTTCATTCAGTGTACTGCCATGTGTTAGATGCTGCTCGAGATAGCTCCGCTCCTTGCAGGAAGGTTTAAATAATGAATGCCTACTGTGAAGTTCGAACTCACGACCCTTGGTTTACGAGACCAGTGCTCTACCACTGAGCTAAGAAGGCGGCAGCTTAGCGTTTGTGAGCTATCCCCAAATTGTTACTTCATCATACTGAATCTTGCAGCCCTCGACCAGATATCGGATTTGGCACACAGCTGCTGCTGGGGGTGTCCACATTGCCGTTTTCCAAATCTCTTGAATGTTTCGCCCTTACGATCGACGACGAGCGTCGGCCCACCAAAAGTTAGCGGTCTGCACAATCCTGACCTAGTGCACAGCTTGTGGGATAGCGTGGCTCGACTGCGAAATGCGCCTTTCGGCTCCTCTCTCTGGCTACAGTGCGCTGTTGTCCACAGTGGCACTGGCGTTGCCCATGGGGCTTCATGTAAGGCGACTGCACGTCGCTCGGCCAACAGCGGCCTACTGCAGACCGACACTTAAGACACACCAAATACAAATCGACATCGAGAGACAGGCCCTGTCATATGGCACTCGCGACGTATATGCTGAAATTGAATGTAAAGAATACGTCTTTTGTAGCGGGCGTCCCTCTACTGCAGTGTCACACATGACGAATAAAAAGGAAAACAGCAGAACGTCTGTGTAGGGCCATGTTTTTACCTACAGTGTCACTTGGCTGAATGTGTATAAGGCTCTGTGGCATCACTCAAACGCAGCCAAATTGTCACACTAGCTGTGTATCTCTAACAAAGTTGACGTATGTCCTCACCTCGGTGCCGGTTAAAACGATTTCGCCCCCGGGTGGGCTCGAACCACCAACCTTTCGGTTAACAGCCGAACGCGCTAGCCGATTGCGCCACGGAGGCCTTGACTTTAGCTCCCTTGTGCTCTGTATATCAACGCAATTCGTATACCTTCTGCAGGAATCTCGCAGAATGGTAGCATTTGCTTACGCCTCTTCACATGGATAACGTGCATGCACACTGTAGCGAGGCTCGTAAACGAATGACATCGCCAAGCATGACATTATACTACAAAATGCATACAAACCAATGTTCTGCCTATGCATTCAGAAAACCTCTGAGGCCAGTAGAATACTTGTCATAGGTTGTAGAACATCCCTTTCATTCAGTGTACTGCCATGTGTTAGATGCTGCTCGAGATAGCTCCGCTCCTTGCAGGAAGGTTTAAATAATGAATGCCTTCTGTGAGGTTCGAACTCACGACCCCTGGTTTACGAGACCAGTGCTCTACCACTGAGCTAAGAAGGCGGCAGCTTAGCGTTTGTGAGCTATCCCCAAATTGTTACTTCATCATACTGAATCTTGCAGCCCTCGACCAGATATCGGATTTGGCACACAGCTGCTGCTGGGGGTGTCCACATTGCCGTTTTCCAAATCTCTTGAATGTTTCGCCCTTACGATCGACGACGAGCGTCGGCCCACCAAAAGTTAGCGGTCTGCACAATCCTGACCTAGTGCACAGCTTGTGGGATAGCGTGGCTCGACTGCGAAATGCGCCTTTCGGCTCCTCTCTCTGGCTACAGTGCGCTGTTGTCCACAGTGGCACTGGCGTTGCCCATGGGGCTTCATGTAAGGCGACTGCACGTCGCTCGGCCAACAGCGGCCTACTGCAGACCGACACTTAAGACACACCAAATACAAATCGACATCGAGAGACAGGCCCTGTCATATGGCACTCGCGACGTATATGCTGAAATTGAATGTAAAGAATACGTCTTTTGTAGCGGGCGTCCCTCTACTGCAGTGTCACACATGACGAATAAAAAGGAAAACAGCAGAACGTCTGTGTAGGGCCATGTTTTTACCTACAGTGTCACTTGGCTGAATGTGTATAAGGCTCTGTGGCATCACTCAAACGCAGCCAAATTGTCACACTAGCTGTGTATCTCTAACAAAGTTGACGTATGTCCTCACCTCGGTGCCGGTTAAAACGATTTCGCCCCCGGGTGGGCTCGAACCACCAACCTTTCGGTTAACAGCCGAACGCGCTAGCCGATTGCGCCACGGAGGCCTTGACTTTAGCTCCCTTGTGCTCTGTATATCAACGCAATTCGTATACCTTCTGCAGGAATCTCGCAGAATGGTAGCATTTGCTTACGCCTCTTCACATGGATAACGTGCATGCACACTGTAGCGAGGCTCGTAAACGAATGACATCGCCAAGCATGACATTATACTACAAAATGCATACAAACCAATGTTCTGCCTATGCATTCAGAAAACCTCTGAGGCCAGTAGAATACTTGTCATAGGTTGTAGAACATCCCTTTCATTCAGTGTACTGCCATGTGTTAGATGCTGCTCGAGATAGCTCCGCTCCTTGCAGGAAGGTTTAAATAATGAATGCCTTCTGTGAGGTTCGAACTCACGACCCCTGGTTTACGAGACCAGTGCTCTACCACTGAGCTAAGAAGGCGGCAGCTTAGCGTTTGTGAGCTATCCCCAAATTGTTACTTCATCATACTGAATCTTGCAGCCCTCGACCAGATATCGGATTTGGCACACAGCTGCTGCTGGGGGTGTCCACATTGCCGTTTTCCAAATCTCTTGAATGTTTCGCCCTTACGATCGACGACGAGCGTCGGCCCACCAAAAGTTAGCGGTCTGCACAATCCTGACCTAGTGCACAGCTTGTGGGATAGCGTGGCTCGACTGCGAAATGCGCCTTTCGGCTCCTCTCTCTGGCTACAGTGCGCTGTTGTCCACAGTGGCACTGGCGTTGCCCATGGGGCTTCATGTAAGGCGACTGCACGTCGCTCGGCCAACAGCGGCCTACTGCAGACCGACACTTAAGACACACCAAATACAAATCGACATCGAGAGACAGGCCCTGTCATATGGCACTCGCGACGTATATGCTGAAATTGAATGTAAAGAATACGTCTTTTGTAGCGGGCGTCCCTCTACTGCAGTGTCACACATGACGAATAAAAAGGAAAACAGCAGAACGTCTGTGTAGGGCCATGTTTTTACCTACAGTGTCACTTGGCTGAATGTGTATAAGGCTCTGTGGCATCACTCAAACGCAGCCAAATTGTCACACTAGCTGTGTATCTCTAACAAAGTTGACGTATGTCCTCACCTCGGTGCCGGTTAAAACGATTTCGCCCCCGGGTGGGCTCGAACCACCAACCTTTCGGTTAACAGCCGAACGCGCTAGCCGATTGCGCCACGGAGGCCTTGACTTTAGCTCCCTTGTGCTCTGTATATCAACGCAATTCGTATACCTTCTGCAGGAATCTCGCAGAATGGTAGCATTTGCTTACGCCTCTTCACATGGATAACGTGCATGCACACTGTAGCGAGGCTCGTAAACGAATGACATCGCCAAGCATGACATTATACTACAAAATGCATACAAACCAATGTTCTGCCTATGCATTCAGAAAACCTCTGAGGCCAGTAGAATACTTGTCATAGGTTGTAGAACATCCCTTTCATTCAGTGTACTGCCATGTGTTAGATGCTGCTCGAGATAGCTCCGCTCCTTGCAGGAAGGTTTAAATAATGAATGCCTACTGTGAAGTTCGAACTCACGACCCTTGGTTTACGAGACCAGTGCTCTACCACTGAGCTAAGAAGGCGGCAGCTTAGCGTTTGTGAGCTATCCCCAAATTGTTACTTCATCATACTGAATCTTGCAGCCCTCGACCAGATATCGGATTTGGCACACAGCTGCTGCTGGGGGTGTCCACATTGCCGTTTTCCAAATCTCTTGAATGTTTCGCCCTTACGATCGACGACGAGCGTCGGCCCACCAAAAGTTAGCGGTCTGCACAATCCTGACCTAGTGCACAGCTTGTGGGATAGCGTGGCTCGACTGCGAAATGCGCCTTTCGGCTCCTCTCTCTGGCTACAGTGCGCTGTTGTCCACAGTGGCACTGGCGTTGCCCATGGGGCTTCATGTAAGGCGACTGCACGTCGCTCGGCCAACAGCGGCCTACTGCAGACCGACACTTAAGACACACCAAATACAAATCGACATCGAGAGACAGGCCCTGTCATATGGCACTCGCGACGTATATGCTGAAATTGAATGTAAAGAATACGTCTTTTGTAGCGGGCGTCCCTCTACTGCAGTGTCACACATGACGAATAAAAAGGAAAACAGCAGAACGTCTGTGTAGGGCCATGTTTTTACCTACAGTGTCACTTGGCTGAATGTGTATAAGGCTCTGTGGCATCACTCAAACGCAGCCAAATTGTCACACTAGCTGTGTATCTCTAACAAAGTTGACGTATGTCCTCACCTCGGTGCCGGTTAAAACGATTTCGCCCCCGGGTGGGCTCGAACCACCAACCTTTCGGTTAACAGCCGAACGCGCTAGCCGATTGCGCCACGGAGGCCTTGACTTTAGCTCCCTTGTGCTCTGTATATCAACGCAATTCGTATACCTTCTGCAGGAATCTCGCAGAATGGTAGCATTTGCTTACGCCTCTTCACATGGATAACGTGCATGCACACTGTAGCGAGGCTCGTAAACGAATGACATCGCCAAGCATGACATTATACTACAAAATGCATACAAACCAATGTTCTGCCTATGCATTCAGAAAACCTCTGAGGCCAGTAGAATACTTGTCATAGGTTGTAGAACATCCCTTTCATTCAGTGTACTGCCATGTGTTAGATGCTGCTCGAGATAGCTCCGCTCCTTGCAGGAAGGTTTAAATAATGAATGCCTACTGTGAAGTTCGAACTCACGACCCTTGGTTTACGAGACCAGTGCTCTACCACTGAGCTAAGAAGGCGGCAGCTTAGCGTTTGTGAGCTATCCCCAAATTGTTACTTCATCATACTGAATCTTGCAGCCCTCGACCAGATATCGGATTTGGCACACAGCTGCTGCTGGGGGTGTCCACATTGCCGTTTTCCAAATCTCTTGAATGTTTCGCCCTTACGATCGACGACGAGCGTCGGCCCACCAAAAGTTAGCGGTCTGCACAATCCTGACCTAGTGCACAGCTTGTGGGATAGCGTGGCTCGACTGCGAAATGCGCCTTTCGGCTCCTCTCTCTGGCTACAGTGCGCTGTTGTCCACAGTGGCACTGGCGTTGCCCATGGGGCTTCATGTAAGGCGACTGCACGTCGCTCGGCCAACAGCGGCCTACTGCAGACCGACACTTAAGACACACCAAATACAAATCGACATCGAGAGACAGGCCCTGTCATATGGCACTCGCGACGTATATGCTGAAATTGAATGTAAAGAATACGTCTTTTGTAGCGGGCGTCCCTCTACTGCAGTGTCACACATGACGAATAAAAAGGAAAACAGCAGAACGTCTGTGTAGGGCCATGTTTTTACCTACAGTGTCACTTGGCTGAATGTGTATAAGGCTCTGTGGCATCACTCAAACGCAGCCAAATTGTCACACTAGCTGTGTATCTCTAACAAAGTTGACGTATGTCCTCACCTCGGTGCCGGTTAAAACGATTTCGCCCCCGGGTGGGCTCGAACCACCAACCTTTCGGTTAACAGCCGAACGCGCTAGCCGATTGCGCCACGGAGGCCTTGACTTTAGCTCCCTTGTGCTCTGTATATCAACGCAATTCGTATACCTTCTGCAGGAATCTCGCAGAATGGTAGCATTTGCTTACGCCTCTTCACATGGATAACGTGCATGCACACTGTAGCGAGGCTCGTAAACGAATGACATCGCCAAGCATGACATTATACTACAAAATGCATACAAACCAATGTTCTGCCTATGCATTCAGAAAACCTCTGAGGCCAGTAGAATACTTGTCATAGGTTGTAGAACATCCCTTTCATTCAGTGTACTGCCATGTGTTAGATGCTGCTCGAGATAGCTCCGCTCCTTGCAGGAAGGTTTAAATAATGAATGCCTACTGTGAAGTTCGAACTCACGACCCTTGGTTTACGAGACCAGTGCTCTACCACTGAGCTAAGAAGGCGGCAGCTTAGCGTTTGTGAGCTATCCCCAAATTGTTACTTCATCATACTGAATCTTGCAGCCCTCGACCAGATATCGGATTTGGCACACAGCTGCTGCTGGGGGTGTCCACATTGCCGTTTTCCAAATCTCTTGAATGTTTCGCCCTTACGATCGACGACGAGCGTCGGCCCACCAAAAGTTAGCGGTCTGCACAATCCTGACCTAGTGCACAGCTTGTGGGATAGCGTGGCTCGACTGCGAAATGCGCCTTTCGGCTCCTCTCTCTGGCTACAGTGCGCTGTTGTCCACAGTGGCACTGGCGTTGCCCATGGGGCTTCATGTAAGGCGACTGCACGTCGCTCGGCCAACAGCGGCCTACTGCAGACCGACACTTAAGACACACCAAATACAAATCGACATCGAGAGACAGGCCCTGTCATATGGCACTCGCGACGTATATGCTGAAATTGAATGTAAAGAATACGTCTTTTGTAGCGGGCGTCCCTCTACTGCAGTGTCACACATGACGAATAAAAAGGAAAACAGCAGAACGTCTGTGTAGGGCCATGTTTTTACCTACAGTGTCACTTGGCTGAAAGTGTATAAGGCTCTGTGGCATCACTCAAACGCAGCCAAATTGTCACACTAGCTGTGTATCTCTAACAAAGTTGACGTATGTCCTCACCTCGGTGCCGGTTAAAACGATTTCGCCCCCGGGTGGGCTCGAACCACCAACCTTTCGGTTAACAGCCGAACGCGCTAGCCGATTGCGCCACGGAGGCCTTGACTTTAGCTCCCTTGTGCTCTGTATATCAACGCAATTCGTATACCTTCTGCAGGAATCTCGCAGAATGGTAGCATTTGCTTACGCCTCTTCACATGGATAACGTGCATGCACACTGTAGCGAGGCTCGTAAACGAATGACATCGCCAAGCATGACATTATACTACAAAATGCATACAAACCAATGTTCTGCCTATGCATTCAGAAAACCTCTGAGGCCAGTAGAATACTTGTCATAGGTTGTAGAACATCCCTTTCATTCAGTGTACTGCCATGTGTTAGATGCTGCTCGAGATAGCTCCGCTCCTTGCAGGAAGGTTTAAATAATGAATGCCTTCTGTGAGGTTCGAACTCACGACCCCTGGTTTACGAGACCAGTGCTCTACCACTGAGCTAAGAAGGCGGCAGCTTAGCGTTTGTGAGCTATCCCCAAATTGTTACTTCATCATACTGAATCTTGCAGCCCTCGACCAGATATCGGATTTGGCACACAGCTGCTGCTGGGGGTGTCCACATTGCCGTTTTCCAAATCTCTTGAATGTTTCGCCCTTACGATCGACGACGAGCGTCGGCCCACCAAAAGTTAGCGGTCTGCACAATCCTGACCTAGTGCACAGCTTGTGGGATAGCGTGGCTCGACTGCGAAATGCGCCTTTCGGCTCCTCTCTCTGGCTACAGTGCGCTGTTGTCCACAGTGGCACTGGCGTTGCCCATGGGGCTTCATGTAAGGCGACTGCACGTCGCTCGGCCAACAGCGGCCTACTGCAGACCGACACTTAAGACACACCAAATACAAATCGACATCGAGAGACAGGCCCTGTCATATGGCACTCGCGACGTATATGCTGAAATTGAATGTAAAGAATACGTCTTTTGTAGCGGGCGTCCCTCTACTGCAGTGTCACACATGACGAATAAAAAGGAAAACAGCAGAACGTCTGTGTAGGGCCATGTTTTTACCTACAGTGTCACTTGGCTGAATGTGTATAAGGCTCTGTGGCATCACTCAAACGCAGCCAAATTGTCACACTAGCTGTGTATCTCTAACAAAGTTGACGTATGTCCTCACCTCGGTGCCGGTTAAAACGATTTCGCCCCCGGGTGGGCTCGAACCACCAACCTTTCGGTTAACAGCCGAACGCGCTAGCCGATTGCGCCACGGAGGCCTTGACTTTAGCTCCCTTGTGCTCTGTATATCAACGCAATTCGTATACCTTCTGCAGGAATCTCGCAGAATGGTAGCATTTGCTTACGCCTCTTCACATGGATAACGTGCATGCACACTGTAGCGAGGCTCGTAAACGAATGACATCGCCAAGCATGACATTATACTACAAAATGCATACAAACCAATGTTCTGCCTATGCATTCAGAAAACCTCTGAGGCCAGTAGAATACTTGTCATAGGTTGTAGAACATCCCTTTCATTCAGTGTACTGCCATGTGTTAGATGCCGCTCCAGATAGCTCCGCTCCTTGCAGGAAGGTTTAAAAAATGAATGCCTTCTGTGAGGTTCGAACTCACGACCCCTGGTTTACGAGACCAGTGCTCTACCACTGAGCTAAGAAGGCGGCAGCTTAGCGTTTGTGAGCTATCCCCAAATTGTTACTTCATCATACTGAATCTTGCAGCCCTCGACCAGATATCGGATTTGGCACACAGCTGCTGCTGGGGGTGTCCACATTGCCGTTTTCCAAATCTCTTGAATGTTTCGCCCTTACGATCGACGACGAGCGTCGGCCCACCAAAAGTTAGCGGTCTGCACAATCCTGACCTAGTGCACAGCTTGTGGGATAGCGTGGCTCGACTGCGAAATGCGCCTTTCGGCTCCTCTCTCTGGCTACAGTGCGCTGTTGTCCACAGTGGCACTGGCGTTGCCCATGGGGCTTCATGTAAGGCGACTGCACGTCGCTCGGCCAACAGCGGCCTACTGCAGACCGACACTTAAGACACACCAAATACAAATCGACATCGAGAGACAGGCCCTGTCATATGGCACTCGCGACGTATATGCTGAAATTGAATGTAAAGAATACGTCTTTTGTAGCGGGCGTCCCTCTACTGCAGTGTCACACATGACGAATAAAAAGGAAAACAGCAGAACGTCTGTGTAGGGCCATGTTTTTACCTACAGTGTCACTTGGCTGAATGTGTATAAGGCTCTGTGGCATCACTCAAACGCAGCCAAATTGTCACACTAGCTGTGTATCTCTAACAAAGTTGACGTATGTCCTCACCTCGGTGCCGGTTAAAACGATTTCGCCCCCGGGTGGGCTCGAACCACCAACCTTTCGGTTAACAGCCGAACGCGCTAGCCGATTGCGCCACGGAGGCCTTGACTTTAGCTCCCTTGTGCTCTGTATATCAACGCAATTCGTATACCTTCTGCAGGAATCTCGCAGAATGGTAGCATTTGCTTACGCCTCTTCACATGGATAACGTGCATGCACACTGTAGCGAGGCTCGTAAACGAATGACATCGCCAAGCATGACATTATACTACAAAATGCATACAAACCAATGTTCTGCCTATGCATTCAGAAAACCTCTGAGGCCAGTAGAATACTTGTCATAGGTTGTAGAACATCCCTTTCATTCAGTGTACTGCCATGTGTTAGATGCTGCTCGAGATAGCTCCGCTCCTTGCAGGAAGGTTTAAATAATGAATGCCTTCTGTGAGGTTCGAACTCACGACCCCTGGTTTACGAGACCAGTGCTCTACCACTGAGCTAAGAAGGCGGCAGCTTAGCGTTTGTGAGCTATCCCCAAATTGTTACTTCATCATACTGAATCTTGCAGCCCTCGACCAGATATCGGATTTGGCACACAGCTGCTGCTGGGGGTGTCCACATTGCCGTTTTCCAAATCTCTTGAATGTTTCGCCCTTACGATCGACGACGAGCGTCGGCCCACCAAAAGTTAGCGGTCTGCACAATCCTGACCTAGTGCACAGCTTGTGGGATAGCGTGGCTCGACTGCGAAATGCGCCTTTCGGCTCCTCTCTCTGGCTACAGTGCGCTGTTGTCCACAGTGGCACTGGCGTTGCCCATGGGGCTTCATGTAAGGCGACTGCACGTCGCTCGGCCAACAGCGGCCTACTGCAGACCGACACTTAAGACACACCAAATACAAATCGACATCGAGAGACAGGCCCTGTCATATGGCACTCGCGACGTATATGCTGAAATTGAATGTAAAGAATACGTCTTTTGTAGCGGGCGTCCCTCTACTGCAGTGTCACACATGACGAATAAAAAGGAAAACAGCAGAACGTCTGTGTAGGGCCATGTTTTTACCTACAGTGTCACTTGGCTGAATGTGTATAAGGCTCTGTGGCATCACTCAAACGCAGCCAAATTGTCACACTAGCTGTGTATCTCTAACAAAGTTGACGTATGTCCTCACCTCGGTGCCGGTTAAAACGATTTCGCCCCCGGGTGGGCTCGAACCACCAACCTTTCGGTTAACAGCCGAACGCGCTAGCCGATTGCGCCACGGAGGCCTTGACTTTAGCTCCCTTGTGCTCTGTATATCAACGCAATTCGTATACCTTCTGCAGGAATCTCGCAGAATGGTAGCATTTGCTTACGCCTCTTCACATGGATAACGTGCATGCACACTGTAGCGAGGCTCGTAAACGAATGACATCGCCAAGCATGACATTATACTACAAAATGCGTACAAACCAATGTTCTGCCTATGCATTCAGAAAACCTCTGAGGCCAGTAGAATACTTGTCATAGGTTGTAGAACATCCCTTTCATTCAGTGTACTGCCATGTGTTAGATGCTGCTCGAGATAGCTCCGCTCCTTGCAGGAAGGTTTAAATAATGAATGCCTTCTGTGAGGTTCGAACTCACGACCCCTGGTTTACGAGACCAGTGCTCTACCACTGAGCTAAGAAGGCGGCAGCTTAGCGTTTGTGAGCTATCCCCAAATTGTTACTTCATCATACTGAATCTTGCAGCCCTCGACCAGATATCGGATTTGGCACACAGCTGCTGCTGGGGGTGTCCACATTGCCGTTTTCCAAATCTCTTGAATGTTTCGCCCTTACGATCGACGACGAGCGTCGGCCCACCAAAAGTTAGCGGTCTGCACAATCCTGACCTAGTGCACAGCTTGTGGGATAGCGTGGCTCGACTGCGAAATGCGCCTTTCGGCTCCTCTCTCTGGCTACAGTGCGCTGTTGTCCACAGTGGCACTGGCGTTGCCCATGGGGCTTCATGTAAGGCGACTGCACGTCGCTCGGCCAACAGCGGCCTACTGCAGACCGACACTTAAGACACACCAAATACAAATCGACATCGAGAGACAGGCCCTGTCATATGGCACTCGCGACGTATATGCTGAAATTGAATGTAAAGAATACGTCTTTTGTAGCGGGCGTCCCTCTACTGCAGTGTCACACATGACGAATAAAAAGGAAAACAGCAGAACGTCTGTGTAGGGCCATGTTTTTACCTACAGTGTCACTTGGCTGAATGTGTATAAGGCTCTGTGGCATCACTCAAACGCAGCCAAATTGTCACACTAGCTGTGTATCTCTAACAAAGTTGACGTATGTCCTCACCTCGGTGCCGGTTAAAACGATTTCGCCCCCGGGTGGGCTCGAACCACCAACCTTTCGGTTAACAGCCGAACGCGCTAGCCGATTGCGCCACGGAGGCCTTGACTTTAGCTCCCTTGTGCTCTGTATATCAACGCAATTCGTATACCTTCTGCAGGAATCTCGCAGAATGGTAGCATTTGCTTACGCCTCTTCACATGGATAACGTGCATGCACACTGTAGCGAGGCTCGTAAACGAATGACATCGCCAAGCATGACATTATACTACAAAATGCATACAAACCAATGTTCTGCCTATGCATTCAGAAAACCTCTGAGGCCAGTAGAATACTTGTCATAGGTTGTAGAACATCCCTTTCATTCAGTGTACTGCCATGTGTTAGATGCCGCTCCAGATAGCTCCGCTCCTTGCAGGAAGGTTTAAAAAATGAATGCCTTCTGTGAGGTTCGAACTCACGACCCCTGGTTTACGAGACCAGTGCTCTACCACTGAGCTAAGAAGGCGGCAGCTTAGCGTTTGTGAGCTATCCCCAAATTGTTACTTCATCATACTGAATCTTGCAGCCCTCGACCAGATATCGGATTTGGCACACAGCTGCTGCTGGGGGTGTCCACATTGCCGTTTTCCAAATCTCTTGAATGTTTCGCCCTTACGATCGACGACGAGCGTCGGCCCACCAAAAGTTAGCGGTCTGCACAATCCTGACCTAGTGCACAGCTTGTGGGATAGCGTGGCTCGACTGCGAAATGCGCCTTTCGGCTCCTCTCTCTGGCTACAGTGCGCTGTTGTCCACAGTGGCACTGGCGTTGCCCATGGGGCTTCATGTAAGGCGACTGCACGTCGCTCGGCCAACAGCGGCCTACTGCAGACCGACACTTAAGACACACCAAATACAAATCGACATCGAGAGACAGGCCCTGTCATATGGCACTCGCGACGTATATGCTGAAATTGAATGTAAAGAATACGTCTTTTGTAGCGGGCGTCCCTCTACTGCAGTGTCACACATGACGAATAAAAAGGAAAACAGCAGAACGTCTGTGTAGGGCCATGTTTTTACCTACAGTGTCACTTGGCTGAATGTGTATAAGGCTCTGTGGCATCACTCAAACGCAGCCAAATTGTCACACTAGCTGTGTATCTCTAACAAAGTTGACGTATGTCCTCACCTCGGTGCCGGTTAAAACGATTTCGCCCCCGGGTGGGCTCGAACCACCAACCTTTCGGTTAACAGCCGAACGCGCTAGCCGATTGCGCCACGGAGGCCTTGACTTTAGCTCCCTTGTGCTCTGTATATCAACGCAATTCGTATACCTTCTGCAGGAATCTCGCAGAATGGTAGCATTTGCTTACGCCTCTTCACATGGATAACGTGCATGCACACTGTAGCGAGGCTCGTAAACGAATGACATCGCCAAGCATGACATTATACTACAAAATGCATACAAACCAATGTTCTGCCTATGCATTCAGAAAACCTCTGAGGCCAGTAGAATACTTGTCATAGGTTGTAGAACATCCCTTTCATTCAGTGTACTGCCATGTGTTAGATGCTGCTCGAGATAGCTCCGCTCCTTGCAGGAAGGTTTAAATAATGAATGCCTTCTGTGAGGTTCGAACTCACGACCCCTGGTTTACGAGACCAGTGCTCTACCACTGAGCTAAGAAGGCGGCAGCTTAGCGTTTGTGAGCTATCCCCAAATTGTTACTTCATCATACTGAATCTTGCAGCCCTCGACCAGATATCGGATTTGGCACACAGCTGCTGCTGGGGGTGTCCACATTGCCGTTTTCCAAATCTCTTGAATGTTTCGCCCTTACGATCGACGACGAGCGTCGGCCCACCAAAAGTTAGCGGTCTGCACAATCCTGACCTAGTGCACAGCTTGTGGGATAGCGTGGCTCGACTGCGAAATGCGCCTTTCGGCTCCTCTCTCTGGCTACAGTGCGCTGTTGTCCACAGTGGCACTGGCGTTGCCCATGGGGCTTCATGTAAGGCGACTGCACGTCGCTCGGCCAACAGCGGCCTACTGCAGACCGACACTTAAGACACACCAAATACAAATCGACATCGAGAGACAGGCCCTGTCATATGGCACTCGCGACGTATATGCTGAAATTGAATGTAAAGAATACGTCTTTTGTAGCGGGCGTCCCTCTACTGCAGTGTCACACATGACGAATAAAAAGGAAAACAGCAGAACGTCTGTGTAGGGCCATGTTTTTACCTACAGTGTCACTTGGCTGAATGTGTATAAGGCTCTGTGGCATCACTCAAACGCAGCCAAATTGTCACACTAGCTGTGTATCTCTAACAAAGTTGACGTATGTCCTCACCTCGGTGCCGGTTAAAACGATTTCGCCCCCGGGTGGGCTCGAACCACCAACCTTTCGGTTAACAGCCGAACGCGCTAGCCGATTGCGCCACGGAGGCCTTGACTTTAGCTCCCTTGTGCTCTGTATATCAACGCAATTCGTATACCTTCTGCAGGAATCTCGCAGAATGGTAGCATTTGCTTACGCCTCTTCACATGGATAACGTGCATGCACACTGTAGCGAGGCTCGTAAACGAATGACATCGCCAAGCATGACATTATACTACAAAATGCGTACAAACCAATGTTCTGCCTATGCATTCAGAAAACCTCTGAGGCCAGTAGAATACTTGTCATAGGTTGTAGAACATCCCTTTCATTCAGTGTACTGCCATGTGTTAGATGCTGCTCGAGATAGCTCCGCTCCTTGCAGGAAGGTTTAAATAATGAATGCCTTCTGTGAGGTTCGAACTCACGACCCCTGGTTTACGAGACCAGTGCTCTACCACTGAGCTAAGAAGGCGGCAGCTTAGCGTTTGTGAGCTATCCCCAAATTGTTACTTCATCATACTGAATCTTGCAGCCCTCGACCAGATATCGGATTTGGCACACAGCTGCTGCTGGGGGTGTCCACATTGCCGTTTTCCAAATCTCTTGAATGTTTCGCCCTTACGATCGACGACGAGCGTCGGCCCACCAAAAGTTAGCGGTCTGCACAATCCTGACCTAGTGCACAGCTTGTGGGATAGCGTGGCTCGACTGCGAAATGCGCCTTTCGGCTCCTCTCTCTGGCTACAGTGCGCTGTTGTCCACAGTGGCACTGGCGTTGCCCATGGGGCTTCATGTAAGGCGACTGCACGTCGCTCGGCCAACAGCGGCCTACTGCAGACCGACACTTAAGACACACCAAATACAAATCGACATCGAGAGACAGGCCCTGTCATATGGCACTCGCGACGTATATGCTGAAATTGAATGTAAAGAATACGTCTTTTGTAGCGGGCGTCCCTCTACTGCAGTGTCACACATGACGAATAAAAAGGAAAACATCAGAACGTCTGTGTAGGGCCATGTTTTTACCTACAGTGTCACTTGGCTGAATGTGTATAAGGCTCTGTGGCATCACTCAAACGCAGCCAAATTGTCACACTAGCTGTGTATCTCTAACAAAGTTGACGTATGTCCTCACCTCGGTGCCGGTTAAAACGATTTCGCCCCCGGGTGGGCTCGAACCACCAACCTTTCGGTTAACAGCCGAACGCGCTAGCCGATTGCGCCACGGAGGCCTTGACTTTAGCTCCCTTGTGCTCTGTATATCAACGCAATTCGTATACCTTCTGCAGGAATCTCGCAGAATGGTAGCATTTGCTTACGCCTCTTCACATGGATAACGTGCATGCACACTGTAGCGAGGCTCGTAAACGAATGACATCGCCAAGCATGACATTATACTACAAAATGCATACAAACCAATGTTCTGCCTATGCATTCAGAAAACCTCTGAGGCCAGTAGAATACTTGTCATAGGTTGTAGAACATCCCTTTCATTCAGTGTACTGCCATGTGTTAGATGCTGCTCGAGATAGCTCCGCTCCTTGCAGGAAGGTTTAAATAATGAATGCCTTCTGTGAGGTTCGAACTCACGACCCCTGGTTTACGAGACCAGTGCTCTACCACTGAGCTAAGAAGGCGGCAGCTTAGCGTTTGTGAGCTATCCCCAAATTGTTACTTCATCATACTGAATCTTGCAGCCCTCGACCAGATATCGGATTTGGCACACAGCTGCTGCTGGGGGTGTCCACATTGCCGTTTTCCAAATCTCTTGAATGTTTCGCCCTTACGATCGACGACGAGCGTCGGCCCACCAAAAGTTAGCGGTCTGCACAATCCTGACCTAGTGCACAGCTTGTGGGATAGCGTGGCTCGACTGCGAAATGCGCCTTTCGGCTCCTCTCTCTGGCTACAGTGCGCTGTTGTCCACAGTGGCACTGGCGTTGCCCATGGGGCTTCATGTAAGGCGACTGCACGTCGCTCGGCCAACAGCGGCCTACTGCAGACCGACACTTAAGACACACCAAATACAAATCGACATCGAGAGACAGGCCCTGTCATATGGCACTCGCGACGTATATGCTGAAATTGAATGTAAAGAATACGTCTTTTGTAGCGGGCGTCCCTCTACTGCAGTGTCACACATGACGAATAAAAAGGAAAACAGCAGAACGTCTGTGTAGGGCCATGTTTTTACCTACAGTGTCACTTGGCTGAATGTGTATAAGGCTCTGTGGCATCACTCAAACGCAGCCAAATTGTCACACTAGCTGTGTATCTCTAACAAAGTTGACGTATGTCCTCACCTCGGTGCCGGTTAAAACGATTTCGCCCCCGGGTGGGCTCGAACCACCAACCTTTCGGTTAACAGCCGAACGCGCTAGCCGATTGCGCCACGGAGGCCTTGACTTTAGCTCCCTTGTGCTCTGTATATCAACGCAATTCGTATACCTTCTGCAGGAATCTCGCAGAATGGTAGCATTTGCTTACGCCTCTTCACATGGATAACGTGCATGCACACTGTAGCGAGGCTCGTAAACGAATGACATCGCCAAGCATGACATTATACTACAAAATGCGTACAAACCAATGTTCTGCCTATGCATTCAGAAAACCTCTGAGGCCAGTAGAATACTTGTCATAGGTTGTAGAACATCCCTTTCATTCAGTGTACTGCCATGTGTTAGATGCTGCTCGAGATAGCTCCGCTCCTTGCAGGAAGGTTTAAATAATGAATGCCTTCTGTGAGGTTCGAACTCACGACCCCTGGTTTACGAGACCAGTGCTCTACCACTGAGCTAAGAAGGCGGCAGCTTAGCGTTTGTGAGCTATCCCCAAATTGTTACTTCATCATACTGAATCTTGCAGCCCTCGACCAGATATCGGATTTGGCACACAGCTGCTGCTGGGGGTGTCCACATTGCCGTTTTCCAAATCTCTTGAATGTTTCGCCCTTACGATCGACGACGAGCGTCGGCCCACCAAAAGTTAGCGGTCTGCACAATCCTGACCTAGTGCACAGCTTGTGGGATAGCGTGGCTCGACTGCGAAATGCGCCTTTCGGCTCCTCTCTCTGGCTACAGTGCGCTGTTGTCCACAGTGGCACTGGCGTTGCCCATGGGGCTTCATGTAAGGCGACTGCACGTCGCTCGGCCAACAGCGGCCTACTGCAGACCGACACTTAAGACACACCAAATACAAATCGACATCGAGAGACAGGCCCTGTCATATGGCACTCGCGACGTATATGCTGAAATTGAATGTAAAGAATACGTCTTTTGTAGCGGGCGTCCCTCTACTGCAGTGTCACACATGACGAATAAAAAGGAAAACATCAGAACGTCTGTGTAGGGCCATGTTTTTACCTACAGTGTCACTTGGCTGAATGTGTATAAGGCTCTGTGGCATCACTCAAACGCAGCCAAATTGTCACACTAGCTGTGTATCTCTAACAAAGTTGACGTATGTCCTCACCTCGGTGCCGGTTAAAACGATTTCGCCCCCGGGTGGGCTCGAACCACCAACCTTTCGGTTAACAGCCGAACGCGCTAGCCGATTGCGCCACGGAGGCCTTGACTTTAGCTCCCTTGTGCTCTGTATATCAACGCAATTCGTATACCTTCTGCAGGAATCTCGCAGAATGGTAGCATTTGCTTACGCCTCTTCACATGGATAACGTGCATGCACACTGTAGCGAGGCTCGTAAACGAATGACATCGCCAAGCATGACATTATACTACAAAATGCATACAAACCAATGTTCTGCCTATGCATTCAGAAAACCTCTGAGGCCAGTAGAATACTTGTCATAGGTTGTAGAACATCCCTTTCATTCAGTGTACTGCCATGTGTTAGATGCTGCTCGAGATAGCTCCGCTCCTTGCAGGAAGGTTTAAATAATGAATGCCTTCTGTGAGGTTCGAACTCACGACCCCTGGTTTACGAGACCAGTGCTCTACCACTGAGCTAAGAAGGCGGCAGCTTAGCGTTTGTGAGCTATCCCCAAATTGTTACTTCATCATACTGAATCTTGCAGCCCTCGACCAGATATCGGATTTGGCACACAGCTGCTGCTGGGGGTGTCCACATTGCCGTTTTCCAAATCTCTTGAATGTTTCGCCCTTACGATCGACGACGAGCGTCGGCCCACCAAAAGTTAGCGGTCTGCACAATCCTGACCTAGTGCACAGCTTGTGGGATAGCGTGGCTCGACTGCGAAATGCGCCTTTCGGCTCCTCTCTCTGGCTACAGTGCGCTGTTGTCCACAGTGGCACTGGCGTTGCCCATGGGGCTTCATGTAAGGCGACTGCACGTCGCTCGGCCAACAGCGGCCTACTGCAGACCGACACTTAAGACACACCAAATACAAATCGACATCGAGAGACAGGCCCTGTCATATGGCACTCGCGACGTATATGCTGAAATTGAATGTAAAGAATACGTCTTTTGTAGCGGGCGTCCCTCTACTGCAGTGTCACACGTGACGAATAAAAAGGAAAACAGCAGAACGTCTGTGTAGGGCCATGTTTTTACCTACAGTGTCACTTGGCTGAATGTGTATAAGGCTCTGTGGCATCACTCAAACGCAGCCAAATTGTCACACTAGCTGTGTATCTCTAACAAAGTTGACGTATGTCCTCACCTCGGTGCCGGTTAAAACGATTTCGCCCCCGGGTGGGCTCGAACCACCAACCTTTCGGTTAACAGCCGAACGCGCTAGCCGATTGCGCCACGGAGGCCTTGACTTTAGCTCCCTTGTGCTCTGTATATCAACGCAATTCGTATACCTTCTGCAGGAATCTCGCAGAATGGTAGCATTTGCTTACGCCTCTTCACATGGATAACGTGCATGCACACTGTAGCGAGGCTCGTAAACGAATGACATCGCCAAGCATGACATTATACTACAAAATGCATACAAACCAATGTTCTGCCTATGCATTCAGAAAACCTCTGAGGCCAGTAGAATACTTGTCATAGGTTGTAGAACATCCCTTTCATTCAGTGTACTGCCATGTGTTAGATGCTGCTCGAGATAGCTCCGCTCCTTGCAGGAAGGTTTAAATAATGAATGCCTTCTGTGAGGTTCGAACTCACGACCCCTGGTTTACGAGACCAGTGCTCTACCACTGAGCTAAGAAGGCGGCAGCTTAGCGTTTGTGAGCTATCCCCAAATTGTTACTTCATCATACTGAATCTTGCAGCCCTCGACCAGATATCGGATTTGGCACACAGCTGCTGCTGGGGGTGTCCACATTGCCGTTTTCCAAATCTCTTGAATGTTTCGCCCTTACGATCGACGACGAGCGTCGGCCCACCAAAAGTTAGCGGTCTGCACAATCCTGACCTAGTGCACAGCTTGTGGGATAGCGTGGCTCGACTGCGAAATGCGCCTTTCGGCTCCTCTCTCTGGCTACAGTGCGCTGTTGTCCACAGTGGCACTGGCGTTGCCCATGGGGCTTCATGTAAGGCGACTGCACGTCGCTCGGCCAACAGCGGCCTACTGCAGACCGACACTTAAGACACACCAAATACAAATCGACATCGAGAGACAGGCCCTGTCATATGGCACTCGCGACGTATATGCTGAAATTGAATGTAAAGAATACGTCTTTTGTAGCGGGCGTCCCTCTACTGCAGTGTCACACATGACGAATAAAAAGGAAAACAGAAGAACGTCTGTGTAGGGCCATGTTTTTACCTACAGTGTCACTTGGCTGAATGTGTATAAGGCTCTGTGGCATCACTCAAACGCAGCCAAATTGTCACACTAGCTGTGTATCTCTAACAAAGTTGACGTATGTCCTCACCTCGGTGCCGGTTAAAACGATTTCGCCCCCGGGTGGGCTCGAACCACCAACCTTTCGGTTAACAGCCGAACGCGCTAGCCGATTGCGCCACGGAGGCCTTGACTTTAGCTCCCTTGTGCTCTGTATATCAACGCAATTCGTATACCTTCTGCAGGAATCTCGCAGAATGGTAGCATTTGCTTACGCCTCTTCACATGGATAACGTGCATGCACACTGTAGCGAGGCTCGTAAACGAATGACATCGCCAAGCATGACATTATACTACAAAATGCATACAAACCAATGTTCTGCCTATGCATTCAGAAAACCTCTGAGGCCAGTAGAATACTTGTCATAGGTTGTAGAACATCCCTTTCATTCAGTGTACTGCCATGTGTTAGATGCTGCTCGAGATAGCTCCGCTCCTTGCAGGAAGGTTTAAAAAATGAATGCCTTCTGTGAGGTTCGAACTCACGACCCCTGGTTTACGAGACCAGTGCTCTACCACTGAGCTAAGAAGGCGGCAGCTTAGCGTTTGTGAGCTATCCCCAAATTGTTACTTCATCATACTGAATCTTGCAGCCCTCGACCAGATATCGGATTTGGCACACAGCTGCTGCTGGGGGTGTCCACATTGCCGTTTTCCAAATCTCTTGAATGTTTCGCCCTTACGATCGACGACGAGCGTCGGCCCACCAAAAGTTAGCGGTCTGCACAATCCTGACCTAGTGCACAGCTTGTGGGATAGCGTGGCTCGACTGCGAAATGCGCCTTTCGGCTCCTCTCTCTGGCTACAGTGCGCTGTTGTCCACAGTGGCACTGGCGTTGCCCATGGGGCTTCATGTAAGGCGACTGCACGTCGCTCGGCCAACAGCGGCCTACTGCAGACCGACACTTAAGACACACCAAATACAAATCGACATCGAGAGACAGGCCCTGTCATATGGCACTCGCGACGTATATGCTGAAATTGAATGTAAAGAATACGTCTTTTGTAGCGGGCGTCCCTCTACTGCAGTGTCACACATGACGAATAAAAAGGAAAACAGCAGAACGTCTGTGTAGGGCCATGTTTTTACCTACAGTGTCACTTGGCTGAATGTGTATAAGGCTCTGTGGCATCACTCAAACGCAGCCAAATTGTCACACTAGCTGTGTATCTCTAACAAAGTTGACGTATGTCCTCACCTCGGTGCCGGTTAAAACGATTTCGCCCCCGGGTGGGCTCGAACCACCAACCTTTCGGTTAACAGCCGAACGCGCTAGCCGATTGCGCCACGGAGGCCTTGACTTTAGCTCCCTTGTGCTCTGTATATCAACGCAATTCGTATACCTTCTGCAGGAATCTCGCAGAATGGTAGCATTTGCTTACGCCTCTTCACATGGATAACGTGCATGCACACTGTAGCGAGGCTCGTAAACGAATGACATCGCCAAGCATGACATTATACTACAAAATGCATACAAACCAATGTTCTGCCTATGCATTCAGAAAACCTCTGAGGCCAGTAGAATACTTGTCATAGGTTGTAGAACATCCCTTTCATTCAGTGTACTGCCATGTGTTAGATGCTGCTCGAGATAGCTCCGCTCCTTGCAGGAAGGTTTAAATAATGAATGCCTTCTGTGAGGTTCGAACTCACGACCCCTGGTTTACGAGACCAGTGCTCTACCACTGAGCTAAGAAGGCGGCAGCTTAGCGTTTGTGAGCTATCCCCAAATTGTTACTTCATCATACTGAATCTTGCAGCCCTCGACCAGATATCGGATTTGGCACACAGCTGCTGCTGGGGGTGTCCACATTGCCGTTTTCCAAATCTCTTGAATGTTTCGCCCTTACGATCGACGACGAGCGTCGGCCCACCAAAAGTTAGCGGTCTGCACAATCCTGACCTAGTGCACAGCTTGTGGGATAGCGTGGCTCGACTGCGAAATGCGCCTTTCGGCTCCTCTCTCTGGCTACAGTGCGCTGTTGTCCACAGTGGCACTGGCGTTGCCCATGGGGCTTCATGTAAGGCGACTGCACGTCGCTCGGCCAACAGCGGCCTACTGCAGACCGACACTTAAGACACACCAAATACAAATCGACATCGAGAGACAGGCCCTGTCATATGGCACTCGCGACGTATATGCTGAAATTGAATGTAAAGAATACGTCTTTTGTAGCGGGCGTCCCTCTACTGCAGTGTCACACATGACGAATAAAAAGGAAAACAGCAGAACGTCTGTGTAGGGCCATGTTTTTACCTACAGTGTCACTTGGCTGAATGTGTATAAGGCTCTGTGGCATCACTCAAACGCAGCCAAATTGTCACACTAGCTGTGTATCTCTAACAAAGTTGACGTATGTCCTCACCTCGGTGCCGGTTAAAACGATTTCGCCCCCGGGTGGGCTCGAACCACCAACCTTTCGGTTAACAGCCGAACGCGCTAGCCGATTGCGCCACGGAGGCCTTGACTTTAGCTCCCTTGTGGTCTGTATATCAACGCAATTCGTATACCTTCTGCAGGAATCTCGCAGAATGGTAGCATTTGCTTACGCCTCTTCACATGGATAACGTGCATGCACACTGTAGCGAGGCTCGTAAACGAATGACATCGCCAAGCATGACATTATACTACAAAATGCATACAAACCAATGTTCTGCCTATGCATTCAGAAAACCTCTGAGGCCAGTAGAATACTTGTCATAGGTTGTAGAACATCCCTTTCATTCAGTGTACTGCCATGTGTTAGATGCTGCTCGAGATAGCTCCGCTCCTTGCAGGAAGGTTTAAATAATGAATGCCTTCTGTGAGGTTCGAACTCACGACCCCTGGTTTACGAGACCAGTGCTCTACCACTGAGCTAAGAAGGCGGCAGCTTAGCGTTTGTGAGCTATCCCCAAATTGTTACTTCATCATACTGAATCTTGCAGCCCTCGACCAGATATCGGATTTGGCACACAGCTGCTGCTGGGGGTGTCCACATTGCCGTTTTCCAAATCTCTTGAATGTTTCGCCCTTACGATCGACGACGAGCGTCGGCCCACCAAAAGTTAGCGGTCTGCACAATCCTGACCTAGTGCACAGCTTGTGGGATAGCGTGGCTCGACTGCGAAATGCGCCTTTCGGCTCCTCTCTCTGGCTACAGTGCGCTGTTGTCCACAGTGGCACTGGCGTTGCCCATGGGGCTTCATGTAAGGCGACTGCACGTCGCTCGGCCAACAGCGGCCTACTGCAGACCGACACTTAAGACACACCAAATACAAATCGACATCGAGAGACAGGCCCTGTCATATGGCACTCGCGACGTATATGCTGAAATTGAATGTAAAGAATACGTCTTTTGTAGCGGGCGTCCCTCTACTGCAGTGTCACACATGACGAATAAAAAGGAAAACAGCAGAACGTCTGTGTAGGGCCATGTTTTTACCTACAGTGTCACTTGGCTGAATGTGTATAAGGCTCTGTGGCATCACTCAAACGCAGCCAAATTGTCACACTAGCTGTGTATCTCTAACAAAGTTGACGTATGTCCTCACCTCGGTGCCGGTTAAAACGATTTCGCCCCCGGGTGGGCTCGAACCACCAACCTTTCGGTTAACAGCCGAACGCGCTAGCCGATTGCGCCACGGAGGCCTTGACTTTAGCTCCCTTGTGCTCTGTATATCAACGCAATTCGTATACCTTCTGCAGGAATCTCGCAGAATGGTAGCATTTGCTTACGCCTCTTCACATGGATAACGTGCATGCACACTGTAGCGAGGCTCGTAAACGAATGACATCGCCAAGCATGACATTATACTACAAAATGCATACAAACCAATGTTCTGCCTATGCATTCAGAAAACCTCTGAGGCCAGTAGAATACTTGTCATAGGTTGTAGAACATCCCTTTCATTCAGTGTACTGCCATGTGTTAGATGCTGCTCGAGATAGCTCCGCTCCTTGCAGGAAGGTTTAAAAAATCAATGCCTTCTGTGAGGTTCGAACTCACGACCCCTGGTTTACGAGACCAGTGCTCTACCACTGAGCTAAGAAGGCGGCAGCTTAGCGTTTGTGAGCTATCCCCAAATTGTTACTTCATCATACTGAATCTTGCAGCCCTCGACCAGATATCGGATTTGGCACACAGCTGCTGCTGGGGGTGTCCACATTGCCGTTTTCCAAATCTCTTGAATGTTTCGCCCTTACGATCGACGACGAGCGTCGGCCCACCAAAAGTTAGCGGTCTGCACAATCCTGACCTAGTGCACAGCTTGTGGGATAGCGTGGCTCGACTGCGAAATGCGCCTTTCGGCTCCTCTCTCTGGCTACAGTGCGCTGTTGTCCACAGTGGCACTGGCGTTGCCCATGGGGCTTCATGTAAGGCGACTGCACGTCGCTCGGCCAACAGCGGCCTACTGCAGACCGACACTTAAGACACACCAAATACAAATCGACATCGAGAGACAGGCCCTGTCATATGGCACTCGCGACGTATATGCTGAAATTGAATGTAAAGAATACGTCTTTTGTAGCGGGCGTCCCTCTACTGCAGTGTCACACATGACGAATAAAAAGGAAAACAGCAGAACGTCTGTGTAGGGCCATGTTTTTACCTACAGTGTCACTTGGCTGAATGTGTATAAGGCTCTGTGGCATCACTCAAACGCAGCCAAATTGTCACACTAGCTGTGTATCTCTAACAAAGTTGACGTATGTCCTCACCTCGGTGCCGGTTAAAACGATTTCGCCCCCGGGTGGGCTCGAACCACCAACCTTTCGGTTAACAGCCGAACGCGCTAGCCGATTGCGCCACGGAGGCCTTGACTTTAGCTCCCTTGTGCTCTGTATATCAACGCAATTCGTATACCTTCTGCAGGAATCTCGCAGAATGGTAGCATTTGCTTACGCCTCTTCACATGGATAACGTGCATGCACACTGTAGCGAGGCTCGTAAACGAATGACATCGCCAAGCATGACATTATACTACAAAATGCATACAAACCAATGTTCTGCCTATGCATTCAGAAAACCTCTGAGGCCAGTAGAATACTTGTCATAGGTTGTAGAACATCCCTTTCATTCAGTGTACTGCCATGTGTTAGATGCTGCTCGAGATAGCTCCGCTCCTTGCAGGAAGGTTTAAATAATGAATGCCTTCTGTGAGGTTCGAACTCACGACCCCTGGTTTACGAGACCAGTGCTCTACCACTGAGCTAAGAAGGCGGCAGCTTAGCGTTTGTGAGCTATCCCCAAATTGTTACTTCATCATACTGAATCTTGCAGCCCTCGACCAGATATCGGATTTGGCACACAGCTGCTGCTGGGGGTGTCCACATTGCCGTTTTCCAAATCTCTTGAATGTTTCGCCCTTACGATCGACGACGAGCGTCGGCCCACCAAAAGTTAGCGGTCTGCACAATCCTGACCTAGTGCACAGCTTGTGGGATAGCGTGGCTCGACTGCGAAATGCGCCTTTCGGCTCCTCTCTCTGGCTACAGTGCGCTGTTGTCCACAGTGGCACTGGCGTTGCCCATGGGGCTTCATGTAAGGCGACTGCACGTCGCTCGGCCAACAGCGGCCTACTGCAGACCGACACTTAAGACACACCAAATACAAATCGACATCGAGAGACAGGCCCTGTCATATGGCACTCGCGACGTATATGCTGAAATTGAATGTAAAGAATACGTCTTTTGTAGCGGGCGTCCCTCTACTGCAGTGTCACACATGACGAATAAAAAGGAAAACAGCAGAACGTCTGTGTAGGGCCATGTTTTTACCTACAGTGTCACTTGGCTGAATGTGTATAAGGCTCTGTGGCATCACTCAAACGCAGCCAAATTGTCACACTAGCTGTGTATCTCTAACAAAGTTGACGTATGTCCTCACCTCGGTGCCGGTTAAAACGATTTCGCCCCCGGGTGGGCTCGAACCACCAACCTTTCGGTTAACAGCCGAACGCGCTAGCCGATTGCGCCACGGAGGCCTTGACTTTAGCTCCCTTGTGCTCTGTATATCAACGCAATTCGTATACCTTCTGCAGGAATCTCGCAGAATGGTAGCATTTGCTTACGCCTCTTCACATGGATAACGTGCATGCACACTGTAGCGAGGCTCGTAAACGAATGACATCGCCAAGCATGACATTATACTACAAAATGCATACAAACCAATGTTCTGCCTATGCATTCAGAAAACCTCTGAGGCCAGTAGAATACTTGTCATAGGTTGTAGAACATCCCTTTCATTCAGTGTACTGCCATGTGTTAGATGCTGCTCGAGATAGCTCCGCTCCTTGCAGGAAGGTTTAAATAATGAATGCCTTCTGTGAGGTTCGAACTCACGACCCCTGGTTTACGAGACCAGTGCTCTACCACTGAGCTAAGAAGGCGGCAGCTTAGCGTTTGTGAGCTATCCCCAAATTGTTACTTCATCATACTGAATCTTGCAGCCCTCGACCAGATATCGGATTTGGCACACAGCTGCTGCTGGGGGTGTCCACATTGCCGTTTTCCAAATCTCTTGAATGTTTCGCCCTTACGATCGACGACGAGCGTCGGCCCACCAAAAGTTAGCGGTCTGCACAATCCTGACCTAGTGCACAGCTTGTGGGATAGCGTGGCTCGACTGCGAAATGCGCCTTTCGGCTCCTCTCTCTGGCTACAGTGCGCTGTTGTCCACAGTGGCACTGGCGTTGCCCATGGGGCTTCATGTAAGGCGACTGCACGTCGCTCGGCCAACAGCGGCCTACTGCAGACCGACACTTAAGACACACCAAATACAAATCGACATCGAGAGACAGGCCCTGTCATATGGCACTCGCGACGTATATGCTGAAATTGAATGTAAAGAATACGTCTTTTGTAGCGGGCGTCCCTCTACTGCAGTGTCACACATGACGAATAAAAAGGAAAACATCAGAACGTCTGTGTAGGGCCATGTTTTTACCTACAGTGTCACTTGGCTGAATGTGTATAAGGCTCTGTGGCATCACTCAAACGCAGCCAAATTGTCACACTAGCTGTGTATCTCTAACAAAGTTGACGTATGTCCTCACCTCGGTGCCGGTTAAAACGATTTCGCCCCCGGGTGGGCTCGAACCACCAACCTTTCGGTTAACAGCCGAACGCGCTAGCCGATTGCGCCACGGAGGCCTTGACTTTAGCTCCCTTGTGCTCTGTATATCAACGCAATTCGTATACCTTCTGCAGGAATCTCGCAGAATGGTAGCATTTGCTTACGCCTCTTCACATGGATAACGTGCATGCACACTGTAGCGAGGCTCGTAAACGAATGACATCGCCAAGCATGACATTATACTACAAAATGCATACAAACCAATGTTCTGCCTATGCATTCAGAAAACCTCTGAGGCCAGTAGAATACTTGTCATAGGTTGTAGAACATCCCTTTCATTCAGTGTACTGCCATGTGTTAGATGCTGCTCGAGATAGCTCCGCTCCTTGCAGGAAGGTTTAAATAATGAATGCCTTCTGTGAGGTTCGAACTCACGACCCCTGGTTTACGAGACCAGTGCTCTACCACTGAGCTAAGAAGGCGGCAGCTTAGCGTTTGTGAGCTATCCCCAAATTGTTACTTCATCATACTGAATCTTGCAGCCCTCGACCAGATATCGGATTTGGCACACAGCTGCTGCTGGGGGTGTCCACATTGCCGTTTTCCAAATCTCTTGAATGTTTCGCCCTTACGATCGACGACGAGCGTCGGCCCACCAAAAGTTAGCGGTCTGCACAATCCTGACCTAGTGCACAGCTTGTGGGATAGCGTGGCTCGACTGCGAAATGCGCCTTTCGGCTCCTCTCTCTGGCTACAGTGCGCTGTTGTCCACAGTGGCACTGGCGTTGCCCATGGGGCTTCATGTAAGGCGACTGCACGTCGCTCGGCCAACAGCGGCCTACTGCAGACCGACACTTAAGACACACCAAATACAAATCGACATCGAGAGACAGGCCCTGTCATATGGCACTCGCGACGTATATGCTGAAATTGAATGTAAAGAATACGTCTTTTGTAGCGGGCGTCCCTCTACTGCAGTGTCACACATGACGAATAAAAAGGAAAACAGCAGAACGTCTGTGTAGGGCCATGTTTTTACCTACAGTGTCACTTGGCTGAATGTGTATAAGGCTCTGTGGCATCACTCAAACGCAGCCAAATTGTCACACTAGCTGTGTATCTCTAACAAAGTTGACGTATGTCCTCACCTCGGTGCCGGTTAAAACGATTTCGCCCCCGGGTGGGCTCGAACCACCAACCTTTCGGTTAACAGCCGAACGCGCTAGCCGATTGCGCCACGGAGGCCTTGACTTTAGCTCCCTTGTGCTCTGTATATCAACGCAATTCGTATACCTTCTGCAGGAATCTCGCAGAATGGTAGCATTTGCTTACGCCTCTTCACATGGATAACGTGCATGCACACAGTAGCGAGGCTCGTAAACGAATGACATCGCCAAGCATGACATTATACTACAAAATGCATACAAACCAATGTTCTGCCTATGCATTCAGAAAACCTCTGAGGCCAGTAGAATACTTGTCATAGGTTGTAGAACATCCCTTTCATTCAGTGTACTGCCATGTGTTAGATGCTGCTCGAGATAGCTCCGCTCCTTGCAGGAAGGTTTAAAAAATGAATGCCTTCTGTGAGGTTCGAACTCACGACCCCTGGTTTACGAGACCAGTGCTCTACCACTGAGCTAAGAAGGCGGCAGCTTAGCGTTTGTGAGCTATCCCCAAATTGTTACTTCATCATACTGAATCTTGCAGCCCTCGACCAGATATCGGATTTGGCACACAGCTGCTGCTGGGGGTGTCCACATTGCCGTTTTCCAAATCTCTTGAATGTTTCGCCCTTACGATCGACGACGAGCGTCGGCCCACCAAAAGTTAGCGGTCTGCACAATCCTGACCTAGTGCACAGCTTGTGGGATAGCGTGGCTCGACTGCGAAATGCGCCTTTCGGCTCCTCTCTCTGGCTACAGTGCGCTGTTGTCCACAGTGGCACTGGCGTTGCCCATGGGGCTTCATGTAAGGCGACTGCACGTCGCTCGGCCAACAGCGGCCTACTGCAGACCGACACTTAAGACACACCAAATACAAATCGACATCGAGAGACAGGCCCTGTCATATGGCACTCGCGACGTATATGCTGAAATTGAATGTAAAGAATACGTCTTTTGTAGCGGGCGTCCCTCTACTGCAGTGTCACACATGACGAATAAAAAGGAAAACAGCAGAACGTCTGTGTAGGGCCATGTTTTTACCTACAGTGTCACTTGGCTGAATGTGTATAAGGCTCTGTGGCATCACTCAAACGCAGCCAAATTGTCACACTAGCTGTGTATCTCTAACAAAGTTGACGTATGTCCTCACCTCGGTGCCGGTTAAAACGATTTCGCCCCCGGGTGGGCTCGAACCACCAACCTTTCGGTTAACAGCCGAACGCGCTAGCCGATTGCGCCACGGAGGCCTTGACTTTAGCTCCCTTGTGCTCTGTATATCAACGCAATTCGTATACCTTCTGCAGGAATCTCGCAGAATGGTAGCATTTGCTTACGCCTCTTCACATGGATAACGTGCATGCACACTGTAGCGAGGCTCGTAAACGAATGACATCGCCAAGCATGACATTATACTACAAAATGCATACAAACCAATGTTCTGCCTATGCATTCAGAAAACCTCTGAGGCCAGTAGAATACTTGTCATAGGTTGTAGAACATCCCTTTCATTCAGTGTACTGCCATGTGTTAGATGCTGCTCGAGATAGCTCCGCTCCTTGCAGGAAGGTTTAAATAATGAATGCCTTCTGTGAGGTTCGAACTCACGACCCCTGGTTTACGAGACCAGTGCTCTACCACTGAGCTAAGAAGGCGGCAGCTTAGCGTTTGTGAGCTATCCCCAAATTGTTACTTCATCATACTGAATCTTGCAGCCCTCGACCAGATATCGGATTTGGCACACAGCTGCTGCTGGGGGTGTCCACATTGCCGTTTTCCAAATCTCTTGAATGTTTCGCCCTTACGATCGACGACGAGCGTCGGCCCACCAAAAGTTAGCGGTCTGCACAATCCTGACCTAGTGCACAGCTTGTGGGATAGCGTGGCTCGACTGCGAAATGCGCCTTTCGGCTCCTCTCTCTGGCTACAGTGCGCTGTTGTCCACAGTGGCACTGGCGTTGCCCATGGGGCTTCATGTAAGGCGACTGCACGTCGCTCGGCCAACAGCGGCCTACTGCAGACCGACACTTAAGACACACCAAATACAAATCGACATCGAGAGACAGGCCCTGTCATATGGCACTCGCGACGTATATGCTGAAATTGAATGTAAAGAATACGTCTTTTGTAGCGGGCGTCCCTCTACTGCAGTGTCACACATGACGAATAAAAAGGAAAACAGCAGAACGTCTGTGTAGGGCCATGTTTTTACCTACAGTGTCACTTGGCTGAATGTGTATAAGGCTCTGTGGCATCACTCAAACGCAGCCAAATTGTCACACTAGCTGTGTATCTCTAACAAAGTTGACGTATGTCCTCACCTCGGTGCCGGTTAAAACGATTTCGCCCCCGGGTGGGCTCGAACCACCAACCTTTCGGTTAACAGCCGAACGCGCTAGCCGATTGCGCCACGGAGGCCTTGACTTTAGCTCCCTTGTGCTCTGTATATCAACGCAATTCGTATACCTTCTGCAGGAATCTCGCAGAATGGTAGCATTTGCTTACGCCTCTTCACATGGATAACGTGCATGCACACTGTAGCGAGGCTCGTAAACGAATGACATCGCCAAGCATGACATTATACTACAAAATGCATACAAACCAATGTTCTGCCTATGCATTCAGAAAACCTCTGAGGCCAGTAGAATACTTGTCATAGGTTGTAGAACATCCCTTTCATTCAGTGTACTGCCATGTGTTAGATGCTGCTCGAGATAGCTCCGCTCCTTGCAGGAAGGTTTAAATAATGAATGCCTTCTGTGAGGTTCGAACTCACGACCCCTGGTTTACGAGACCAGTGCTCTACCACTGAGCTAAGAAGGCGGCAGCTTAGCGTTTGTGAGCTATCCCCAAATTGTTACTTCATCATACTGAATCTTGCAGCCCTCGACCAGATATCGGATTTGGCACACAGCTGCTGCTGGGGGTGTCCACATTGCCGTTTTCCAAATCTCTTGAATGTTTCGCCCTTACGATCGACGACGAGCGTCGGCCCACCAAAAGTTAGCGGTCTGCACAATCCTGACCTAGTGCACAGCTTGTGGGATAGCGTGGCTCGACTGCGAAATGCGCCTTTCGGCTCCTCTCTCTGGCTACAGTGCGCTGTTGTCCACAGTGGCACTGGCGTTGCCCATGGGGCTTCATGTAAGGCGACTGCACGTCGCTCGGCCAACAGCGGCCTACTGCAGACCGACACTTAAGACACACCAAATACAAATCGACATCGAGAGACAGGCCCTGTCATATGGCACTCGCGACGTATATGCTGAAATTGAATGTAAAGAATACGTCTTTTGTAGCGGGCGTCCCTCTACTGCAGTGTCACACATGACGAATAAAAAGGAAAACAGCAGAACGTCTGTGTAGGGCCATGTTTTTACCTACAGTGTCACTTGGCTGAATGTGTATAAGGCTCTGTGGCATCACTCAAACGCAGCCAAATTGTCACACTAGTTGTGTATCTCTAACAAAGTTGACGTATGTCCTCACCTCGGTGCCGGTTAAAACGATTTCGCCCCCGGGTGGGCTCGAACCACCAACCTTTCGGTTAACAGCCGAACGCGCTAGCCGATTGCGCCACGGAGGCCTTGACTTTAGCTCCCTTGTGCTCTGTATATCAACGCAATTCGTATACCTTCTGCAGGAATCTCGCAGAATGGTAGCATTTGCTTACGCCTCTTCACATGGATAACGTGCATGCACACTGTAGCGAGGCTCGTAAACGAATGACATCGCCAAGCATGACATTATACTACAAAATGCATACAAACCAATGTTCTGCCTATGCATTCAGAAAACCTCTGAGGCCAGTAGAATACTTGTCATAGGTTGTAGAACATCCCTTTCATTCAGTGTACTGCCATGTGTTAGATGCTGCTCGAGATAGCTCCGCTCCTTGCAGGAAGGTTTAAATAATGAATGCCTTCTGTGAGGTTCGAACTCACGACCCCTGGTTTACGAGACCAGTGCTCTACCACTGAGCTAAGAAGGCGGCAGCTTAGCGTTTGTGAGCTATCCCCAAATTGTTACTTCATCATACTGAATCTTGCAGCCCTCGACCAGATATCGGATTTGGCACACAGCTGCTGCTGGGGGTGTCCACATTGCCGTTTTCCAAATCTCTTGAATGTTTCGCCCTTACGATCGACGACGAGCGTCGGCCCACCAAAAGTTAGCGGTCTGCACAATCCTGACCTAGTGCACAGCTTGTGGGATAGCGTGGCTCGACTGCGAAATGCGCCTTTCGGCTCCTCTCTCTGGCTACAGTGCGCTGTTGTCCACAGTGGCACTGGCGTTGCCCATGGGGCTTCATGTAAGGCGACTGCACGTCGCTCGGCCAACAGCGGCCTACTGCAGACCGACACTTAAGACACACCAAATACAAATCGACATCGAGAGACAGGCCCTGTCATATGGCACTCGCGACGTATATGCTGAAATTGAATGTAAAGAATACGTCTTTTGTAGCGGGCGTCCCTCTACTGCAGTGTCACACATGACGAATAAAAAGGAAAACAGCAGAACGTCTGTGTAGGGCCATGTTTTTACCTACAGTGTCACTTGGCTGAATGTGTATAAGGCTCTGTGGCATCACTCAAACGCAGCCAAATTGTCACACTAGCTGTGTATCTCTAACAAAGTTGACGTATGTCCTCACCTCGGTGCCGGTTAAAACGATTTCGCCCCCGGGTGGGCTCGAACCACCAACCTTTCGGTTAACAGCCGAACGCGCTAGCCGATTGCGCCACGGAGGCCTTGACTTTAGCTCCCTTGTGCTCTGTATATCAACGCAATTCGTATACCTTCTGCAGGAATCTCGCAGAATGGTAGCATTTGCTTACGCCTCTTCACATGGATAACGTGCATGCACACTGTAGCGAGGCTCGTAAACGAATGACATCGCCAAGCATGACATTATACTACAAAATGCATACAAACCAATGTTCTGCCTATGCATTCAGAAAACCTCTGAGGCCAGTAGAATACTTGTCATAGGTTGTAGAACATCCCTTTCATTCAGTGTACTGCCATGTGTTAGATGCTGCTCGAGATAGCTCCGCTCCTTGCAGGAAGGTTTAAATAATGAATGCCTTCTGTGAGGTTCGAACTCACGACCCCTGGTTTACGAGACCAGTGCTCTACCACTGAGCTAAGAAGGCGGCAGCTTAGCGTTTGTGAGCTATCCCCAAATTGTTACTTCATCATACTGAATCTTGCAGCCCTCGACCAGATATCGGATTTGGCACACAGCTGCTGCTGGGGGTGTCCACATTGCCGTTTTCCAAATCTCTTGAATGTTTCGCCCTTACGATCGACGACGAGCGTCGGCCCACCAAAAGTTAGCGGTCTGCACAATCCTGACCTAGTGCACAGCTTGTGGGATAGCGTGGCTCGACTGCGAAATGCGCCTTTCGGCTCCTCTCTCTGGCTACAGTGCGCTGTTGTCCACAGTGGCACTGGCGTTGCCCATGGGGCTTCATGTAAGGCGACTGCACGTCGCTCGGCCAACAGCGGCCTACTGCAGACCGACACTTAAGACACACCAAATACAAATCGACATCGAGAGACAGGCCCTGTCATATGGCACTCGCGACGTATATGCTGAAATTGAATGTAAAGAATACGTCTTTTGTAGCGGGCGTCCCTCTACTGCAGTGTCACACATGACGAATAAAAAGGAAAACAGCAGAACGTCTGTGTAGGGCCATGTTTTTACCTACAGTGTCACTTGGCTGAATGTGTATAAGGCTCTGTGGCATCACTCAAACGCAGCCAAATTGTCACACTAGCTGTGTATCTCTAACAAAGTTGACGTATGTCCTCACCTCGGTGCCGGTTAAAACGATTTCGCCCCCGGGTGGGCTCGAACCACCAACCTTTCGGTTAACAGCCGAACGCGCTAGCCGATTGCGCCACGGAGGCCTTGACTTTAGCTCCCTTGTGCTCTGTATATCAACGCAATTCGTATACCTTCTGCAGGAATCTCGCAGAATGGTAGCATTTGCTTACGCCTCTTCACATGGATAACGTGCATGCACACTGTAGCGAGGCTCGTAAACGAATGACATCGCCAAGCATGACATTATACTACAAAATGCATACAAACCAATGTTCTGCCTATGCATTCAGAAAACCTCTGAGGCCAGTAGAATACTTGTCATAGGTTGTAGAACATCCCTTTCATTCAGTGTACTGCCATGTGTTAGATGCTGCTCGAGATAGCTCCGCTCCTTGCAGGAAGGTTTAAATAATGAATGCCTTCTGTGAGGTTCGAACTCACGACCCCTGGTTTACGAGACCAGTGCTCTACCACTGAGCTAAGAAGGCGGCAGCTTAGCGTTTGTGAGCTATCCCCAAATTGTTACTTCATCATACTGAATCTTGCAGCCCTCGACCAGATATCGGATTTGGCACACAGCTGCTGCTGGGGGTGTCCACATTGCCGTTTTCCAAATCTCTTGAATGTTTCGCCCTTACGATCGACGACGAGCGTCGGCCCACCAAAAGTTAGCGGTCTGCACAATCCTGACCTAGTGCACAGCTTGTGGGATAGCGTGGCTCGACTGCGAAATGCGCCTTTCGGCTCCTCTCTCTGGCTACAGTGCGCTGTTGTCCACAGTGGCACTGGCGTTGCCCATGGGGCTTCATGTAAGGCGACTGCACGTCGCTCGGCCAACAGCGGCCTACTGCAGACCGACACTTAAGACACACCAAATACAAATCGACATCGAGAGACAGGCCCTGTCATATGGCACTCGCGACGTATATGCTGAAATTGAATGTAAAGAATACGTCTTTTGTAGCGGGCGTCCCTCTACTGCAGTGTCACACATGACGAATAAAAAGGAAAACAGCAGAACGTCTGTGTAGGGCCATGTTTTTACCTACAGTGTCACTTGGCTGAATGTGTATAAGGCTCTGTGGCATCACTCAAACGCAGCCAAATTGTCACACTAGCTGTGTATCTCTAACAAAGTTGACGTATGTCCTCACCTCGGTGCCGGTTAAAACGATTTCGCCCCCGGGTGGGCTCGAACCACCAACCTTTCGGTTAACAGCCGAACGCGCTAGCCGATTGCGCCACGGAGGCCTTGACTTTAGCTCCCTTGTGCTCTGTATATCAACGCAATTCGTATACCTTCTGCAGGAATCTCGCAGAATGGTAGCATTTGCTTACGCCTCTTCACATGGATAACGTGCATGCACACAGTAGCGAGGCTCGTAAACGAATGACATCGCCAAGCATGACATTATACTACAAAATGCATACAAACCAATGTTCTGCCTATGCATTCAGAAAACCTCTGAGGCCAGTAGAATACTTGTCATAGGTTGTAGAACATCCCTTTCATTCAGTGTACTGCCATGTGTTAGATGCTGCTCGAGATAGCTCCGCTCCTTGCAGGAAGGTTTAAAAAATGAATGCCTTCTGTGAGGTTCGAACTCACGACCCCTGGTTTACGAGACCAGTGC
Organism: Schistocerca piceifrons; assembly: GCF_021461385.2. NCBI lineage: Eukaryota > Metazoa > Arthropoda > Insecta > Orthoptera > Acrididae > Schistocerca > Schistocerca piceifrons. Next base: position 598,855,739 of record NC_060142.1, on the reverse strand, counting down.
TCTACCACTGAGCTAAGAAGGCGGCAGCTTAGCGTTTGTGAGCTATCCCCAAATTGTTACTTCATCATACTGAATCTTGCAGCCCTCGACCAGATATCGGATTTGGCACACAGCTGCTGCTGGGGGTGTCCACATTGCCGTTTTCCAAATCTCTTGAATGTTTCGCCCTTACGATCGACGACGAGCGTCGGCCCACCAAAAGTTAGCGGTCTGCACAATCCTGACCTAGTGCACAGCTTGTGGGATAGCGTGGCTCGACTGCGAAATGCGCCTTTCGGCTCCTCTCTCTGGCTACAGTGCGCTGTTGTCCACAGTGGCACTGGCGTTGCCCATGGGGCTTCATGTAAGGCGACTGCACGTCGCTCGGCCAACAGCGGCCTACTGCAGACCGACACTTAAGACACACCAAATACAAATCGACATCGAGAGACAGGCCCTGTCATATGGCACTCGCGACGTATATGCTGAAATTGAATGTAAAGAATACGTCTTTTGTAGCGGGCGTCCCTCTACTGCAGTGTCACACATGACGAATAAAAAGGAAAACAGCAGAACGTCTGTGTAGGGCCATGTTTTTACCTACAGTGTCACTTGGCTGAATGTGTATAAGGCTCTGTGGCATCACTCAAACGCAGCCAAATTGTCACACTAGCTGTGTATCTCTAACAAAGTTGACGTATGTCCTCACCTCGGTGCCGGTTAAAACGATTTCGCCCCCGGGTGGGCTCGAACCACCAACCTTTCGGTTAACAGCCGAACGCGCTAGCCGATTGCGCCACGGAGGCCTTGACTTTAGCTCCCTTGTGCTCTGTATATCAACGCAATTCGTATACCTTCTGCAGGAATCTCGCAGAATGGTAGCATTTGCTTACGCCTCTTCACATGGATAACGTGCATGCACACTGTAGCGAGGCTCGTAAACGAATGACATCGCCAAGCATGACATTATACTACAAAATGCATACAAACCAATGTTCTGCCTATGCATTCAGAAAACCTCTGAGGCCAGTAGAATACTTGTCATAGGTTGTAGAACATCCCTTTCATTCAGTGTACTGCCATGTGTTAGATGCTGCTCGAGATAGCTCCGCTCCTTGCAGGAAGGTTTAAATAATGAATGCCTTCTGTGAGGTTCGAACTCACGACCCCTGGTTTACGAGACCAGTGCTCTACCACTGAGCTAAGAAGGCGGCAGCTTAGCGTTTGTGAGCTATCCCCAAATTGTTACTTCATCATACTGAATCTTGCAGCCCTCGACCAGATATCGGATTTGGCACACAGCTGCTGCTGGGGGTGTCCACATTGCCGTTTTCCAAATCTCTTGAATGTTTCGCCCTTACGATCGACGACGAGCGTCGGCCCACCAAAAGTTAGCGGTCTGCACAATCCTGACCTAGTGCACAGCTTGTGGGATAGCGTGGCTCGACTGCGAAATGCGCCTTTCGGCTCCTCTCTCTGGCTACAGTGCGCTGTTGTCCACAGTGGCACTGGCGTTGCCCATGGGGCTTCATGTAAGGCGACTGCACGTCGCTCGGCCAACAGCGGCCTACTGCAGACCGACACTTAAGACACACCAAATACAAATCGACATCGAGAGACAGGCCCTGTCATATGGCACTCGCGACGTATATGCTGAAATTGAATGTAAAGAATACGTCTTTTGTAGCGGGCGTCCCTCTACTGCAGTGTCACACATGACGAATAAAAAGGAAAACAGCAGAACGTCTGTGTAGGGCCATGTTTTTACCTACAGTGTCACTTGGCTGAATGTGTATAAGGCTCTGTGGCATCACTCAAACGCAGCCAAATTGTCACACTAGCTGTGTATCTCTAACAAAGTTGACGTATGTCCTCACCTCGGTGCCGGTTAAAACGATTTCGCCCCCGGGTGGGCTCGAACCACCAACCTTTCGGTTAACAGCCGAACGCGCTAGCCGATTGCGCCACGGAGGCCTTGACTTTAGCTCCCTTGTGCTCTGTATATCAACGCAATTCGTATACCTTCTGCAGGAATCTCGCAGAATGGTAGCATTTGCTTACGCCTCTTCACATGGATAACGTGCATGCACACTGTAGCGAGGCTCGTAAACGAATGACATCGCCAAGCATGACATTATACTACAAAATGCATACAAACCAATGTTCTGCCTATGCATTCAGAAAACCTCTGAGGCCAGTAGAATACTTGTCATAGGTTGTAGAACATCCCTTTCATTCAGTGTACTGCCATGTGTTAGATGCTGCTCGAGATAGCTCCGCTCCTTGCAGGAAGGTTTAAATAATGAATGCCTTCTGTGAGGTTCGAACTCACGACCCCTGGTTTACGAGACCAGTGCTCTACCACTGAGCTAAGAAGGCGGCAGCTTAGCGTTTGTGAGCTATCCCCAAATTGTTACTTCATCATACTGAATCTTGCAGCCCTCGACCAGATATCGGATTTGGCACACAGCTGCTGCTGGGGGTGTCCACATTGCCGTTTTCCAAATCTCTTGAATGTTTCGCCCTTACGATCGACGACGAGCGTCGGCCCACCAAAAGTTAGCGGTCTGCACAATCCTGACCTAGTGCACAGCTTGTGGGATAGCGTGGCTCGACTGCGAAATGCGCCTTTCGGCTCCTCTCTCTGGCTACAGTGCGCTGTTGTCCACAGTGGCACTGGCGTTGCCCATGGGGCTTCATGTAAGGCGACTGCACGTCGCTCGGCCAACAGCGGCCTACTGCAGACCGACACTTAAGACACACCAAATACAAATCGACATCGAGAGACAGGCCCTGTCATATGGCACTCGCGACGTATATGCTGAAATTGAATGTAAAGAATACGTCTTTTGTAGCGGGCGTCCCTCTACTGCAGTGTCACACATGACGAATAAAAAGGAAAACAGCAGAACGTCTGTGTAGGGCCATGTTTTTACCTACAGTGTCACTTGGCTGAATGTGTATAAGGCTCTGTGGCATCACTCAAACGCAGCCAAATTGTCACACTAGTTGTGTATCTCTAACAAAGTTGACGTATGTCCTCACCTCGGTGCCGGTTAAAACGATTTCGCCCCCGGGTGGGCTCGAACCACCAACCTTTCGGTTAACAGCCGAACGCGCTAGCCGATTGCGCCACGGAGGCCTTGACTTTAGCTCCCTTGTGCTCTGTATATCAACGCAATTCGTATACCTTCTGCAGGAATCTCGCAGAATGGTAGCATTTGCTTACGCCTCTTCACATGGATAACGTGCATGCACACTGTAGCGAGGCTCGTAAACGAATGACATCGCCAAGCATGACATTATACTACAAAATGCATACAAACCAATGTTCTGCCTATGCATTCAGAAAACCTCTGAGGCCAGTAGAATACTTGTCATAGGTTGTAGAACATCCCTTTCATTCAGTGTACTGCCATGTGTTAGATGCTGCTCGAGATAGCTCCGCTCCTTGCAGGAAGGTTTAAATAATGAATGCCTTCTGTGAGGTTCGAACTCACGACCCCTGGTTTACGAGACCAGTGCTCTACCACTGAGCTAAGAAGGCGGCAGCTTAGCGTTTGTGAGCTATCCCCAAATTGTTACTTCATCATACTGAATCTTGCAGCCCTCGACCAGATATCGGATTTGGCACACAGCTGCTGCTGGGGGTGTCCACATTGCCGTTTTCCAAATCTCTTGAATGTTTCGCCCTTACGATCGACGACGAGCGTCGGCCCACCAAAAGTTAGCGGTCTGCACAATCCTGACCTAGTGCACAGCTTGTGGGATAGCGTGGCTCGACTGCGAAATGCGCCTTTCGGCTCCTCTCTCTGGCTACAGTGCGCTGTTGTCCACAGTGGCACTGGCGTTGCCCATGGGGCTTCATGTAAGGCGACTGCACGTCGCTCGGCCAACAGCGGCCTACTGCAGACCGACACTTAAGACACACCAAATACAAATCGACATCGAGAGACAGGCCCTGTCATATGGCACTCGCGACGTATATGCTGAAATTGAATGTAAAGAATACGTCTTTTGTAGCGGGCGTCCCTCTACTGCAGTGTCACACATGACGAATAAAAAGGAAAACAGCAGAACGTCTGTGTAGGGCCATGTTTTTACCTACAGTGTCACTTGGCTGAATGTGTATAAGGCTCTGTGGCATCACTCAAACGCAGCCAAATTGTCACACTAGCTGTGTATCTCTAACAAAGTTGACGTATGTCCTCACCTCGGTGCCGGTTAAAACGATTTCGCCCCCGGGTGGGCTCGAACCACCAACCTTTCGGTTAACAGCCGAACGCGCTAGCCGATTGCGCCACGGAGGCCTTGACTTTAGCTCCCTTGTGCTCTGTATATCAACGCAATTCGTATACCTTCTGCAGGAATCTCGCAGAATGGTAGCATTTGCTTACGCCTCTTCACATGGATAACGTGCATGCACACTGTAGCGAGGCTCGTAAACGAATGACATCGCCAAGCATGACATTATACTACAAAATGCATACAAACCAATGTTCTGCCTATGCATTCAGAAAACCTCTGAGGCCAGTAGAATACTTGTCATAGGTTGTAGAACATCCCTTTCATTCAGTGTACTGCCATGTGTTAGATGCTGCTCGAGATAGCTCCGCTCCTTGCAGGAAGGTTTAAATAATGAATGCCTTCTGTGAGGTTCGAACTCACGACCCCTGGTTTACGAGACCAGTGCTCTACCACTGAGCTAAGAAGGCGGCAGCTTAGCGTTTGTGAGCTATCCCCAAATTGTTACTTCATCATACTGAATCTTGCAGCCCTCGACCAGATATCGGATTTGGCACACAGCTGCTGCTGGGGGTGTCCACATTGCCGTTTTCCAAATCTCTTGAATGTTTCGCCCTTACGATCGACGACGAGCGTCGGCCCACCAAAAGTTAGCGGTCTGCACAATCCTGACCTAGTGCACAGCTTGTGGGATAGCGTGGCTCGACTGCGAAATGCGCCTTTCGGCTCCTCTCTCTGGCTACAGTGCGCTGTTGTCCACAGTGGCACTGGCGTTGCCCATGGGGCTTCATGTAAGGCGACTGCACGTCGCTCGGCCAACAGCGGCCTACTGCAGACCGACACTTAAGACACACCAAATACAAATCGACATCGAGAGACAGGCCCTGTCATATGGCACTCGCGACGTATATGCTGAAATTGAATGTAAAGAATACGTCTTTTGTAGCGGGCGTCCCTCTACTGCAGTGTCACACATGACGAATAAAAAGGAAAACAGCAGAACGTCTGTGTAGGGCCATGTTTTTACCTACAGTGTCACTTGGCTGAATGTGTATAAGGCTCTGTGGCATCACTCAAACGCAGCCAAATTGTCACACTAGCTGTGTATCTCTAACAAAGTTGACGTATGTCCTCACCTCGGTGCCGGTTAAAACGATTTCGCCCCCGGGTGGGCTCGAACCACCAACCTTTCGGTTAACAGCCGAACGCGCTAGCCGATTGCGCCACGGAGGCCTTGACTTTAGCTCCCTTGTGCTCTGTATATCAACGCAATTCGTATACCTTCTGCAGGAATCTCGCAGAATGGTAGCATTTGCTTACGCCTCTTCACATGGATAACGTGCATGCACACTGTAGCGAGGCTCGTAAACGAATGACATCGCCAAGCATGACATTATACTACAAAATGCATACAAACCAATGTTCTGCCTATGCATTCAGAAAACCTCTGAGGCCAGTAGAATACTTGTCATAGGTTGTAGAACATCCCTTTCATTCAGTGTACTGCCATGTGTTAGATGCTGCTCGAGATAGCTCCGCTCCTTGCAGGAAGGTTTAAATAATGAATGCCTTCTGTGAGGTTCGAACTCACGACCCCTGGTTTACGAGACCAGTGCTCTACCACTGAGCTAAGAAGGCGGCAGCTTAGCGTTTGTGAGCTATCCCCAAATTGTTACTTCATCATACTGAATCTTGCAGCCCTCGACCAGATATCGGATTTGGCACACAGCTGCTGCTGGGGGTGTCCACATTGCCGTTTTCCAAATCTCTTGAATGTTTCGCCCTTACGATCGACGACGAGCGTCGGCCCACCAAAAGTTAGCGGTCTGCACAATCCTGACCTAGTGCACAGCTTGTGGGATAGCGTGGCTCGACTGCGAAATGCGCCTTTCGGCTCCTCTCTCTGGCTACAGTGCGCTGTTGTCCACAGTGGCACTGGCGTTGCCCATGGGGCTTCATGTAAGGCGACTGCACGTCGCTCGGCCAACAGCGGCCTACTGCAGACCGACACTTAAGACACACCAAATACAAATCGACATCGAGAGACAGGCCCTGTCATATGGCACTCGCGACGTATATGCTGAAATTGAATGTAAAGAATACGTCTTTTGTAGCGGGCGTCCCTCTACTGCAGTGTCACACATGACGAATAAAAAGGAAAACAGCAGAACGTCTGTGTAGGGCCATGTTTTTACCTACAGTGTCACTTGGCTGAATGTGTATAAGGCTCTGTGGCATCACTCAAACGCAGCCAAATTGTCACACTAGTTGTGTATCTCTAACAAAGTTGACGTATGTCCTCACCTCGGTGCCGGTTAAAACGATTTCGCCCCCGGGTGGGCTCGAACCACCAACCTTTCGGTTAACAGCCGAACGCGCTAGCCGATTGCGCCACGGAGGCCTTGACTTTAGCTCCCTTGTGCTCTGTATATCAACGCAATTCGTATACCTTCTGCAGGAATCTCGCAGAATGGTAGCATTTGCTTACGCCTCTTCACATGGATAACGTGCATGCACACTGTAGCGAGGCTCGTAAACGAATGACATCGCCAAGCATGACATTATACTACAAAATGCATACAAACCAATGTTCTGCCTATGCATTCAGAAAACCTCTGAGGCCAGTAGAATACTTGTCATAGGTTGTAGAACATCCCTTTCATTCAGTGTACTGCCATGTGTTAGATGCTGCTCGAGATAGCTCCGCTCCTTGCAGGAAGGTTTAAATAATGAATGCCTTCTGTGAGGTTCGAACTCACGACCCCTGGTTTACGAGACCAGTGCTCTACCACTGAGCTAAGAAGGCGGCAGCTTAGCGTTTGTGAGCTATCCCCAAATTGTTACTTCATCATACTGAATCTTGCAGCCCTCGACCAGATATCGGATTTGGCACACAGCTGCTGCTGGGGGTGTCCACATTGCCGTTTTCCAAATCTCTTGAATGTTTCGCCCTTACGATCGACGACGAGCGTCGGCCCACCAAAAGTTAGCGGTCTGCACAATCCTGACCTAGTGCACAGCTTGTGGGATAGCGTGGCTCGACTGCGAAATGCGCCTTTCGGCTCCTCTCTCTGGCTACAGTGCGCTGTTGTCCACAGTGGCACTGGCGTTGCCCATGGGGCTTCATGTAAGGCGACTGCACGTCGCTCGGCCAACAGCGGCCTACTGCAGACCGACACTTAAGACACACCAAATACAAATCGACATCGAGAGACAGGCCCTGTCATATGGCACTCGCGACGTATATGCTGAAATTGAATGTAAAGAATACGTCTTTTGTAGCGGGCGTCCCTCTACTGCAGTGTCACACATGACGAATAAAAAGGAAAACAGCAGAACGTCTGTGTAGGGCCATGTTTTTACCTACAGTGTCACTTGGCTGAATGTGTATAAGGCTCTGTGGCATCACTCAAACGCAGCCAAATTGTCACACTAGCTGTGTATCTCTAACAAAGTTGACGTATGTCCTCACCTCGGTGCCGGTTAAAACGATTTCGCCCCCGGGTGGGCTCGAACCACCAACCTTTCGGTTAACAGCCGAACGCGCTAGCCGATTGCGCCACGGAGGCCTTGACTTTAGCTCCCTTGTGCTCTGTATATCAACGCAATTCGTATACCTTCTGCAGGAATCTCGCAGAATGGTAGCATTTGCTTACGCCTCTTCACATGGATAACGTGCATGCACACTGTAGCGAGGCTCGTAAACGAATGACATCGCCAAGCATGACATTATACTACAAAATGCATACAAACCAATGTTCTGCCTATGCATTCAGAAAACCTCTGAGGCCAGTAGAATACTTGTCATAGGTTGTAGAACATCCCTTTCATTCAGTGTACTGCCATGTGTTAGATGCTGCTCGAGATAGCTCCGCTCCTTGCAGGAAGGTTTAAATAATGAATGCCTTCTGTGAGGTTCGAACTCACGACCCCTGGTTTACGAGACCAGTGCTCTACCACTGAGCTAAGAAGGCGGCAGCTTAGCGTTTGTGAGCTATCCCCAAATTGTTACTTCATCATACTGAATCTTGCAGCCCTCGACCAGATATCGGATTTGGCACACAGCTGCTGCTGGGGGTGTCCACATTGCCGTTTTCCAAATCTCTTGAATGTTTCGCCCTTACGATCGACGACGAGCGTCGGCCCACCAAAAGTTAGCGGTCTGCACAATCCTGACCTAGTGCACAGCTTGTGGGATAGCGTGGCTCGACTGCGAAATGCGCCTTTCGGCTCCTCTCTCTGGCTACAGTGCGCTGTTGTCCACAGTGGCACTGGCGTTGCCCATGGGGCTTCATGTAAGGCGACTGCACGTCGCTCGGCCAACAGCGGCCTACTGCAGACCGACACTTAAGACACACCAAATACAAATCGACATCGAGAGACAGGCCCTGTCATATGGCACTCGCGACGTATATGCTGAAATTGAATGTAAAGAATACGTCTTTTGTAGCGGGCGTCCCTCTACTGCAGTGTCACACATGACGAATAAAAAGGAAAACAGCAGAACGTCTGTGTAGGGCCATGTTTTTACCTACAGTGTCACTTGGCTGAATGTGTATAAGGCTCTGTGGCGTCACTCAAACGCAGCCAAATTGTCACACTAGCTGTGTATCTCTAACAAAGTTGACGTATGTCCTCACCTCGGTGCCGGTTAAAACGATTTCGCCCCCGGGTGGGCTCGAACCACCAACCTTTCGGTTAACAGCCGAACGCGCTAGCCGATTGCGCCACGGAGGCCTCGACTTTAGCTCCCTTGTGGTCTGTATATCAACGCAATTCGTATACCTTCTGCAGGAATCTCGCAGAATGGTAGCATTTGCTTACGCCTCTTCACATGGATAACGTGCATGCACACTGTAGCGAGGCTCGTAAACGAATGACATCGCCAAGCATGACATTATACTACAAAATGCATACAAACCAATGTTCTGCCTATGCATTCAGAAAACCTCTGAGGCCAGTAGAATACTTGTCATAGGTTGTAGAACATCCCTTTCATTCAGTGTACTGCCATGTGTTAGATGCTGCTCGAGATAGCTCCGCTCCTTGCAGGAAGGTTTAAATAATGAATGCCTTCTGTGAGGTTCGAACTCACGACCCCTGGTTTACGAGACCAGTGCTCTACCACTGAGCTAAGAAGGCGGCAGCTTAGCGTTTGTGAGCTATCCCCAAATTGTTACTTCATCATACTGAATCTTGCAGCCCTCGACCAGATATCGGATTTGGCACACAGCTGCTGCTGGGGGTGTCCACATTGCCGTTTTCCAAATCTCTTGAATGTTTCGCCCTTACGATCGACGACGAGCGTCGGCCCACCAAAAGTTAGCGGTCTGCACAATCCTGACCTAGTGCACAGCTTGTGGGATAGCGTGGCTCGACTGCGAAATGCGCCTTTCGGCTCCTCTCTCTGGCTACAGTGCGCTGTTGTCCACAGTGGCACTGGCGTTGCCCATGGGGCTTCATGTAAGGCGACTGCACGTCGCTCGGCCAACAGCGGCCTACTGCAGACCGACACTTAAGACACACCAAATACAAATCGACATCGAGAGACAGGCCCTGTCATATGGCACTCGCGACGTATATGCTGAAATTGAATGTAAAGAATACGTCTTTTGTAGCGGGCGTCCCTCTACTGCAGTGTCACACATGACGAATAAAAAGGAAAACAGCAGAACGTCTGTGTAGGGCCATGTTTTTACCTACAGTGTCACTTGGCTGAATGTGTATAAGGCTCTGTGGCATCACTCAAACGCAGCCAAATTGTCACACTAGCTGTGTATCTCTAACAAAGTTGACGTATGTCCTCACCTCGGTGCCGGTTAAAACGATTTCGCCCCCGGGTGGGCTCGAACCACCAACCTTTCGGTTAACAGCCGAACGCGCTAGCCGATTGCGCCACGGAGGCCTTGACTTTAGCTCCCTTGTGCTCTGTATATCAACGCAATTCGTATACCTTCTGCAGGAATCTCGCAGAATGGTAGCATTTGCTTACGCCTCTTCACATGGATAACGTGCATGCACACTGTAGCGAGGCTCGTAAACGAATGACATCGCCAAGCATGACATTATACTACAAAATGCATACAAACCAATGTTCTGCCTATGCATTCAGAAAACCTCTGAGGCCAGTAGAATACTTGTCATAGGTTGTAGAACATCCCTTTCATTCAGTGTACTGCCATGTGTTAGATGCTGCTCGAGATAGCTCCGCTCCTTGCAGGAAGGTTTAAATAATGAATGCCTTCTGTGAGGTTCGAACTCACGACCCCTGGTTTACGAGACCAGTGCTCTACCACTGAGCTAAGAAGGCGGCAGCTTAGCGTTTGTGAGCTATCCCCAAATTGTTACTTCATCATACTGAATCTTGCAGCCCTCGACCAGATATCGGATTTGGCACACAGCTGCTGCTGGGGGTGTCCACATTGCCGTTTTCCAAATCTCTTGAATGTTTCGCCCTTACGATCGACGACGAGCGTCGGCCCACCAAAAGTTAGCGGTCTGCACAATCCTGACCTAGTGCACAGCTTGTGGGATAGCGTGGCTCGACTGCGAAATGCGCCTTTCGGCTCCTCTCTCTGGCTACAGTGCGCTGTTGTCCACAGTGGCACTGGCGTTGCCCATGGGGCTTCATGTAAGGCGACTGCACGTCGCTCGGCCAACAGCGGCCTACTGCAGACCGACACTTAAGACACACCAAATACAAATCGACATCGAGAGACAGGCCCTGTCATATGGCACTCGCGACGTATATGCTGAAATTGAATGTAAAGAATACGTCTTTTGTAGCGGGCGTCCCTCTACTGCAGTGTCACACATGACGAATAAAAAGGAAAACAGCAGAACGTCTGTGTAGGGCCATGTTTTTACCTACAGTGTCACTTGGCTGAATGTGTATAAGGCTCTGTGGCATCACTCAAACGCAGCCAAATTGTCACACTAGCTGTGTATCTCTAACAAAGTTGACGTATGTCCTCACCTCGGTGCCGGTTAAAACGATTTCGCCCCCGGGTGGGCTCGAACCACCAACCTTTCGGTTAACAGCCGAACGCGCTAGCCGATTGCGCCACGGAGGCCTTGACTTTAGCTCCCTTGTGCTCTGTATATCAACGCAATTCGTATACCTTCTGCAGGAATCTCGCAGAATGGTAGCATTTGCTTACGCCTCTTCACATGGATAACGTGCATGCACACTGTAGCGAGGCTCGTAAACGAATGACATCGCCAAGCATGACATTATACTACAAAATGCATACAAACCAATGTTCTGCCTATGCATTCAGAAAACCTCTGAGGCCAGTAGAATACTTGTCATAGGTTGTAGAACATCCCTTTCATTCAGTGTACTGCCATGTGTTAGATGCTGCTCGAGATAGCTCCGCTCCTTGCAGGAAGGTTTAAATAATGAATGCCTTCTGTGAGGTTCGAACTCACGACCCCTGGTTTACGAGACCAGTGCTCTACCACTGAGCTAAGAAGGCGGCAGCTTAGCGTTTGTGAGCTATCCCCAAATTGTTACTTCATCATACTGAATCTTGCAGCCCTCGACCAGATATCGGATTTGGCACACAGCTGCTGCTGGGGGTGTCCACATTGCCGTTTTCCAAATCTCTTGAATGTTTCGCCCTTACGATCGACGACGAGCGTCGGCCCACCAAAAGTTAGCGGTCTGCACAATCCTGACCTAGTGCACAGCTTGTGGGATAGCGTGGCTCGACTGCGAAATGCGCCTTTCGGCTCCTCTCTCTGGCTACAGTGCGCTGTTGTCCACAGTGGCACTGGCGTTGCCCATGGGGCTTCATGTAAGGCGACTGCACGTCGCTCGGCCAACAGCGGCCTACTGCAGACCGACACTTAAGACACACCAAATACAAATCGACATCGAGAGACAGGCCCTGTCATATGGCACTCGCGACGTATATGCTGAAATTGAATGTAAAGAATACGTCTTTTGTAGCGGGCGTCCCTCTACTGCAGTGTCACACATGACGAATAAAAAGGAAAACATCAGAACGTCTGTGTAGGGCCATGTTTTTACCTACAGTGTCACTTGGCTGAATGTGTATAAGGCTCTGTGGCATCACTCAAACGCAGCCAAATTGTCACACTAGCTGTGTATCTCTAACAAAGTTGACGTATGTCCTCACCTCGGTGCCGGTTAAAACGATTTCGCCCCCGGGTGGGCTCGAACCACCAACCTTTCGGTTAACAGCCGAACGCGCTAGCCGATTGCGCCACGGAGGCCTTGACTTTAGCTCCCTTGTGCTCTGTATATCAACGCAATTCGTATACCTTCTGCAGGAATCTCGCAGAATGGTAGCATTTGCTTACGCCTCTTCACATGGATAACGTGCATGCACACTGTAGCGAGGCTCGTAAACGAATGACATCGCCAAGCATGACATTATACTACAAAATGCATACAAACCAATGTTCTGCCTATGCATTCAGAAAACCTCTGAGGCCAGTAGAATACTTGTCATAGGTTGTAGAACATCCCTTTCATTCAGTGTACTGCCATGTGTTAGATGCTGCTCGAGATAGCTCCGCTCCTTGCAGGAAGGTTTAAATAATGAATGCCTTCTGTGAGGTTCGAACTCACGACCCCTGGTTTACGAGACCAGTGCTCTACCACTGAGCTAAGAAGGCGGCAGCTTAGCGTTTGTGAGCTATCCCCAAATTGTTACTTCATCATACTGAATCTTGCAGCCCTCGACCAGATATCGGATTTGGCACACAGCTGCTGCTGGGGGTGTCCACATTGCCGTTTTCCAAATCTCTTGAATGTTTCGCCCTTACGATCGACGACGAGCGTCGGCCCACCAAAAGTTAGCGGTCTGCACAATCCTGACCTAGTGCACAGCTTGTGGGATAGCGTGGCTCGACTGCGAAATGCGCCTTTCGGCTCCTCTCTCTGGCTACAGTGCGCTGTTGTCCACAGTGGCACTGGCGTTGCCCATGGGGCTTCATGTAAGGCGACTGCACGTCGCTCGGCCAACAGCGGCCTACTGCAGACCGACACTTAAGACACACCAAATACAAATCGACATCGAGAGACAGGCCCTGTCATATGGCACTCGCGACGTATATGCTGAAATTGAATGTAAAGAATACGTCTTTTGTAGCGGGCGTCCCTCTACTGCAGTGTCACACATGACGAATAAAAAGGAAAACATCAGAACGTCTGTGTAGGGCCATGTTTTTACCTACAGTGTCACTTGGCTGAATGTGTATAAGGCTCTGTGGCATCACTCAAACGCAGCCAAATTGTCACACTAGCTGTGTATCTCTAACAAAGTTGACGTATGTCCTCACCTCGGTGCCGGTTAAAACGATTTCGCCCCCGGGTGGGCTCGAACCACCAACCTTTCGGTTAACAGCCGAACGCGCTAGCCGATTGCGCCACGGAGGCCTTGACTTTAGCTCCCTTGTGCTCTGTATATCAACGCAATTCGTATACCTTCTGCAGGAATCTCGCAGAATGGTAGCATTTGCTTACGCCTCTTCACTTGGATAACGTGCATGCACACTGTAGCGAGGCTCGTAAACGAATGACATCGCCAAGCATGACATTATACTACAAAATGCATACAAACCAATGTTCTGCCTATGCATTCAGAAAACCTCTGAGGCCAGTAGAATACTTGTCATAGGTTGTAGAACATCCCTTTCATTCAGTGTACTGCCATGTGTTAGATGCTGCTCGAGATAGCTCCGCTCCTTGCAGGAAGGTTTAAATAATGAATGCCTTCTGTGAGGTTCGAACTCACGACCCCTGGTTTACGAGACCAGTGCTCTACCACTGAGCTAAGAAGGCGGCAGCTTAGCGTTTGTGAGCTATCCCCAAATTGTTACTTCATCATACTGAATCTTGCAGCCCTCGACCAGATATCGGATTTGGCACACAGCTGCTGCTGGGGGTGTCCACATTGCCGTTTTCCAAATCTCTTGAATGTTTCGCCCTTACGATCGACGACGAGCGTCGGCCCACCAAAAGTTAGCGGTCTGCACAATCCTGACCTAGTGCACAGCTTGTGGGATAGCGTGGCTCGACTGCGAAATGCGCCTTTCGGCTCCTCTCTCTGGCTACAGTGCGCTGTTGTCCACAGTGGCACTGGCGTTGCCCATGGGGCTTCATGTAAGGCGACTGCACGTCGCTCGGCCAACAGCGGCCTACTGCAGACCGACACTTAAGACACACCAAATACAAATCGACATCGAGAGACAGGCCCTGTCATATGGCACTCGCGACGTATATGCTGAAATTGAATGTAAAGAATACGTCTTTTGTAGCGGGCGTCCCTCTACTGCAGTGTCACACATGACGAATAAAAAGGAAAACAGCAGAACGTCTGTGTAGGGCCATGTTTTTACCTACAGTGTCACTTGGCTGAATGTGTATAAGGCTCTGTGGCATCACTCAAACGCAGCCAAATTGTCACACTAGCTGTGTATCTCTAACAAAGTTGACGTATGTCCTCACCTCGGTGCCGGTTAAAACGATTTCGCCCCCGGGTGGGCTCGAACCACCAACCTTTCGGTTAACAGCCGAACGCGCTAGCCGATTGCGCCACGGAGGCCTTGACTTTAGCTCCCTTGTGCTCTGTATATCAACGCAATTCGTATACCTTCTGCAGGAATCTCGCAGAATGGTAGCATTTGCTTACGCCTCTTCACATGGATAACGTGCATGCACACAGTAGCGAGGCTCGTAAACGAATGACATCGCCAAGCATGACATTATACTACAAAATGCATACAAACCAATGTTCTGCCTATGCATTCAGAAAACCTCTGAGGCCAGTAGAATACTTGTCATAGGTTGTAGAACATCCCTTTCATTCAGTGTACTGCCATGTGTTAGATGCTGCTCGAGATAGCTCCGCTCCTTGCAGGAAGGTT
This sequence comes from Schistocerca piceifrons, assembly GCF_021461385.2. Classification (NCBI taxonomy): domain Eukaryota; kingdom Metazoa; phylum Arthropoda; class Insecta; order Orthoptera; family Acrididae; genus Schistocerca; species Schistocerca piceifrons. The sequence goes on along the minus strand of NC_060142.1, from coordinate 598,840,616 downwards.
TAAAAAATGAATGCCTTCTGTGAGGTTCGAACTCACGACCCCTGGTTTACGAGACCAGTGCTCTACCACTGAGCTAAGAAGGCGGCAGCTTAGCGTTTGTGAGCTATCCCCAAATTGTTACTTCATCATACTGAATCTTGCAGCCCTCGACCAGATATCGGATTTGGCACACAGCTGCTGCTGGGGGTGTCCACATTGCCGTTTTCCAAATCTCTTGAATGTTTCGCCCTTACGATCGACGACGAGCGTCGGCCCACCAAAAGTTAGCGGTCTGCACAATCCTGACCTAGTGCACAGCTTGTGGGATAGCGTGGCTCGACTGCGAAATGCGCCTTTCGGCTCCTCTCTCTGGCTACAGTGCGCTGTTGTCCACAGTGGCACTGGCGTTGCCCATGGGGCTTCATGTAAGGCGACTGCACGTCGCTCGGCCAACAGCGGCCTACTGCAGACCGACACTTAAGACACACCAAATACAAATCGACATCGAGAGACAGGCCCTGTCATATGGCACTCGCGACGTATATGCTGAAATTGAATGTAAAGAATACGTCTTTTGTAGCGGGCGTCCCTCTACTGCAGTGTCACACATGACGAATAAAAAGGAAAACAGCAGAACGTCTGTGTAGGGCCATGTTTTTACCTACAGTGTCACTTGGCTGAATGTGTATAAGGCTCTGTGGCATCACTCAAACGCAGCCAAATTGTCACACTAGCTGTGTATCTCTAACAAAGTTGACGTATGTCCTCACCTCGGTGCCGGTTAAAACGATTTCGCCCCCGGGTGGGCTCGAACCACCAACCTTTCGGTTAACAGCCGAACGCGCTAGCCGATTGCGCCACGGAGGCCTTGACTTTAGCTCCCTTGTGCTCTGTATATCAACGCAATTCGTATACCTTCTGCAGGAATCTCGCAGAATGGTAGCATTTGCTTACGCCTCTTCACATGGATAACGTGCATGCACACTGTAGCGAGGCTCGTAAACGAATGACATCGCCAAGCATGACATTATACTACAAAATGCATACAAACCAATGTTCTGCCTATGCATTCAGAAAACCTCTGAGGCCAGTAGAATACTTGTCATAGGTTGTAGAACATCCCTTTCATTCAGTGTACTGCCATGTGTTAGATGCTGCTCGAGATAGCTCCGCTCCTTGCAGGAAGGTTTAAATAATGAATGCCTTCTGTGAGGTTCGAACTCACGACCCCTGGTTTACGAGACCAGTGCTCTACCACTGAGCTAAGAAGGCGGCAGCTTAGCGTTTGTGAGCTATCCCCAAATTGTTACTTCATCATACTGAATCTTGCAGCCCTCGACCAGATATCGGATTTGGCACACAGCTGCTGCTGGGGGTGTCCACATTGCCGTTTTCCAAATCTCTTGAATGTTTCGCCCTTACGATCGACGACGAGCGTCGGCCCACCAAAAGTTAGCGGTCTGCACAATCCTGACCTAGTGCACAGCTTGTGGGATAGCGTGGCTCGACTGCGAAATGCGCCTTTCGGCTCCTCTCTCTGGCTACAGTGCGCTGTTGTCCACAGTGGCACTGGCGTTGCCCATGGGGCTTCATGTAAGGCGACTGCACGTCGCTCGGCCAACAGCGGCCTACTGCAGACCGACACTTAAGACACACCAAATACAAATCGACATCGAGAGACAGGCCCTGTCATATGGCACTCGCGACGTATATGCTGAAATTGAATGTAAAGAATACGTCTTTTGTAGCGGGCGTCCCTCTACTGCAGTGTCACACATGACGAATAAAAAGGAAAACAGCAGAACGTCTGTGTAGGGCCATGTTTTTACCTACAGTGTCACTTGGCTGAATGTGTATAAGGCTCTGTGGCATCACTCAAACGCAGCCAAATTGTCACACTAGCTGTGTATCTCTAACAAAGTTGACGTATGTCCTCACCTCGGTGCCGGTTAAAACGATTTCGCCCCCGGGTGGGCTCGAACCACCAACCTTTCGGTTAACAGCCGAACGCGCTAGCCGATTGCGCCACGGAGGCCTTGACTTTAGCTCCCTTGTGCTCTGTATATCAACGCAATTCGTATACCTTCTGCAGGAATCTCGCAGAATGGTAGCATTTGCTTACGCCTCTTCACATGGATAACGTGCATGCACACTGTAGCGAGGCTCGTAAACGAATGACATCGCCAAGCATGACATTATACTACAAAATGCATACAAACCAATGTTCTGCCTATGCATTCAGAAAACCTCTGAGGCCAGTAGAATACTTGTCATAGGTTGTAGAACATCCCTTTCATTCAGTGTACTGCCATGTGTTAGATGCTGCTCGAGATAGCTCCGCTCCTTGCAGGAAGGTTTAAATAATGAATGCCTTCTGTGAGGTTCGAACTCACGACCCCTGGTTTACGAGACCAGTGCTCTACCACTGAGCTAAGAAGGCGGCAGCTTAGCGTTTGTGAGCTATCCCCAAATTGTTACTTCATCATACTGAATCTTGCAGCCCTCGACCAGATATCGGATTTGGCACACAGCTGCTGCTGGGGGTGTCCACATTGCCGTTTTCCAAATCTCTTGAATGTTTCGCCCTTACGATCGACGACGAGCGTCGGCCCACCAAAAGTTAGCGGTCTGCACAATCCTGACCTAGTGCACAGCTTGTGGGATAGCGTGGCTCGACTGCGAAATGCGCCTTTCGGCTCCTCTCTCTGGCTACAGTGCGCTGTTGTCCACAGTGGCACTGGCGTTGCCCATGGGGCTTCATGTAAGGCGACTGCACGTCGCTCGGCCAACAGCGGCCTACTGCAGACCGACACTTAAGACACACCAAATACAAATCGACATCGAGAGACAGGCCCTGTCATATGGCACTCGCGACGTATATGCTGAAATTGAATGTAAAGAATACGTCTTTTGTAGCGGGCGTCCCTCTACTGCAGTGTCACACATGACGAATAAAAAGGAAAACATCAGAACGTCTGTGTAGGGCCATGTTTTTACCTACAGTGTCACTTGGCTGAATGTGTATAAGGCTCTGTGGCATCACTCAAACGCAGCCAAATTGTCACACTAGTTGTGTATCTCTAACAAAGTTGACGTATGTCCTCACCTCGGTGCCGGTTAAAACGATTTCGCCCCCGGGTGGGCTCGAACCACCAACCTTTCGGTTAACAGCCGAACGCGCTAGCCGATTGCGCCACGGAGGCCTTGACTTTAGCTCCCTTGTGCTCTGTATATCAACGCAATTCGTATACCTTCTGCAGGAATCTCGCAGAATGGTAGCATTTGCTTACGCCTCTTCACATGGATAACGTGCATGCACACTGTAGCGAGGCTCGTAAACGAATGACATCGCCAAGCATGACATTATACTACAAAATGCATACAAACCAATGTTCTGCCTATGCATTCAGAAAACCTCTGAGGCCAGTAGAATACTTGTCATAGGTTGTAGAACATCCCTTTCATTCAGTGTACTGCCATGTGTTAGATGCTGCTCGAGATAGCTCCGCTCCTTGCAGGAAGGTTTAAATAATGAATGCCTTCTGTGAGGTTCGAACTCACGACCCCTGGTTTACGAGACCAGTGCTCTACCACTGAGCTAAGAAGGCGGCAGCTTAGCGTTTGTGAGCTATCCCCAAATTGTTACTTCATCATACTGAATCTTGCAGCCCTCGACCAGATATCGGATTTGGCACACAGCTGCTGCTGGGGGTGTCCACATTGCCGTTTTCCAAATCTCTTGAATGTTTCGCCCTTACGATCGACGACGAGCGTCGGCCCACCAAAAGTTAGCGGTCTGCACAATCCTGACCTAGTGCACAGCTTGTGGGATAGCGTGGCTCGACTGCGAAATGCGCCTTTCGGCTCCTCTCTCTGGCTACAGTGCGCTGTTGTCCACAGTGGCACTGGCGTTGCCCATGGGGCTTCATGTAAGGCGACTGCACGTCGCTCGGCCAACAGCGGCCTACTGCAGACCGACACTTAAGACACACCAAATACAAATCGACATCGAGAGACAGGCCCTGTCATATGGCACTCGCGACGTATATGCTGAAATTGAATGTAAAGAATACGTCTTTTGTAGCGGGCGTCCCTCTACTGCAGTGTCACACATGACGAATAAAAAGGAAAACAGCAGAACGTCTGTGTAGGGCCATGTTTTTACCTACAGTGTCACTTGGCTGAATGTGTATAAGGCTCTGTGGCATCACTCAAACGCAGCCAAATTGTCACACTAGCTGTGTATCTCTAACAAAGTTGACGTATGTCCTCACCTCGGTGCCGGTTAAAACGATTTCGCCCCCGGGTGGGCTCGAACCACCAACCTTTCGGTTAACAGCCGAACGCGCTAGCCGATTGCGCCACGGAGGCCTTGACTTTAGCTCCCTTGTGCTCTGTATATCAACGCAATTCGTATACCTTCTGCAGGAATCTCGCAGAATGGTAGCATTTGCTTACGCCTCTTCACATGGATAACGTGCATGCACACTGTAGCGAGGCTCGTAAACGAATGACATCGCCAAGCATGACATTATACTACAAAATGCATACAAACCAATGTTCTGCCTATGCATTCAGAAAACCTCTGAGGCCAGTAGAATACTTGTCATAGGTTGTAGAACATCCCTTTCATTCAGTGTACTGCCATGTGTTAGATGCTGCTCGAGATAGCTCCGCTCCTTGCAGGAAGGTTTAAATAATGAATGCCTTCTGTGAGGTTCGAACTCACGACCCCTGGTTTACGAGACCAGTGCTCTACCACTGAGCTAAGAAGGCGGCAGCTTAGCGTTTGTGAGCTATCCCCAAATTGTTACTTCATCATACTGAATCTTGCAGCCCTCGACCAGATATCGGATTTGGCACACAGCTGCTGCTGGGGGTGTCCACATTGCCGTTTTCCAAATCTCTTGAATGTTTCGCCCTTACGATCGACGACGAGCGTCGGCCCACCAAAAGTTAGCGGTCTGCACAATCCTGACCTAGTGCACAGCTTGTGGGATAGCGTGGCTCGACTGCGAAATGCGCCTTTCGGCTCCTCTCTCTGGCTACAGTGCGCTGTTGTCCACAGTGGCACTGGCGTTGCCCATGGGGCTTCATGTAAGGCGACTGCACGTCGCTCGGCCAACAGCGGCCTACTGCAGACCGACACTTAAGACACACCAAATACAAATCGACATCGAGAGACAGGCCCTGTCATATGGCACTCGCGACGTATATGCTGAAATTGAATGTAAAGAATACGTCTTTTGTAGCGGGCGTCCCTCTACTGCAGTGTCACACATGACGAATAAAAAGGAAAACAGCAGAACGTCTGTGTAGGGCCATGTTTTTACCTACAGTGTCACTTGGCTGAATGAGTATAAGGCTCTGTGGCGTCACTCAAACGCAGCCAAATTGTCACACTAGCTGTGTATCTCTAACAAAGTTGACGTATGTCCTCACCTCGGTGCCGGTTAAAACGATTTCGCCCCCGGGTGGGCTCGAACCACCAACCTTTCGGTTAACAGCCGAACGCGCTAGCCGATTGCGCCACGGAGGCCTCGACTTTAGCTCCCTTGTGGTCTGTATATCAACGCAATTCGTATACCTTCTGCAGGAATCTCGCAGAATGGTAGCATTTGCTTACGCCTCTTCACATGGATAACGTGCATGCACACTGTAGCGAGGCTCGTAAACGAATGACATCGCCAAGCATGACATTATACTACAAAATGCATACAAACCAATGTTCTGCCTATGCATTCAGAAAACCTCTGAGGCCAGTAGAATACTTGTCATAGGTTGTAGAACATCCCTTTCATTCAGTGTACTGCCATGTGTTAGATGCTGCTCGAGATAGCTCCGCTCCTTGCAGGAAGGTTTAAATAATGAATGCCTTCTGTGAGGTTCGAACTCACGACCCCTGGTTTACGAGACCAGTGCTCTACCACTGAGCTAAGAAGGCGGCAGCTTAGCGTTTGTGAGCTATCCCCAAATTGTTACTTCATCATACTGAATCTTGCAGCCCTCGACCAGATATCGGATTTGGCACACAGCTGCTGCTGGGGGTGTCCACATTGCCGTTTTCCAAATCTCTTGAATGTTTCGCCCTTACGATCGACGACGAGCGTCGGCCCACCAAAAGTTAGCGGTCTGCACAATCCTGACCTAGTGCACAGCTTGTGGGATAGCGTGGCTCGACTGCGAAATGCGCCTTTCGGCTCCTCTCTCTGGCTACAGTGCGCTGTTGTCCACAGTGGCACTGGCGTTGCCCATGGGGCTTCATGTAAGGCGACTGCACGTCGCTCGGCCAACAGCGGCCTACTGCAGACCGACACTTAAGACACACCAAATACAAATCGACATCGAGAGACAGGCCCTGTCATATGGCACTCGCGACGTATATGCTGAAATTGAATGTAAAGAATACGTCTTTTGTAGCGGGCGTCCCTCTACTGCAGTGTCACACATGACGAATAAAAAGGAAAACAGCAGAACGTCTGTGTAGGGCCATGTTTTTACCTACAGTGTCACTTGGCTGAATGTGTATAAGGCTCTGTGGCATCACTCAAACGCAGCCAAATTGTCACACTAGCTGTGTATCTCTAACAAAGTTGACGTATGTCCTCACCTCGGTGCCGGTTAAAACGATTTCGCCCCCGGGTGGGCTCGAACCACCAACCTTTCGGTTAACAGCCGAACGCGCTAGCCGATTGCGCCACGGAGGCCTTGACTTTAGCTCCCTTGTGGTCTGTATATCAACGCAATTCGTATACCTTCTGCAGGAATCTCGCAGAATGGTAGCATTTGCTTACGCCTCTTCACATGGATAACGTGCATGCACACTGTAGCGAGGCTCGTAAACGAATGACATCGCCAAGCATGACATTATACTACAAAATGCATACAAACCAATGTTCTGCCTATGCATTCAGAAAACCTCTGAGGCCAGTAGAATACTTGTCATAGGTTGTAGAACATCCCTTTCATTCAGTGTACTGCCATGTGTTAGATGCTGCTCGAGATAGCTCCGCTCCTTGCAGGAAGGTTTAAATAATGAATGCCTTCTGTGAGGTTCGAACTCACGACCCCTGGTTTACGAGACCAGTGCTCTACCACTGAGCTAAGAAGGCGGCAGCTTAGCGTTTGTGAGCTATCCCCAAATTGTTACTTCACCATACTGAATCTTGCAGCCCTCGACCAGATATCGGATTTGGCACACAGCTGCTGCTGGGGGTGTCCACATTGCCGTTTTCCAAATCTCTTGAATGTTTCGCCCTTACGATCGACGACGAGCGTCGGCCCACCAAAAGTTAGCGGTCTGCACAATCCTGACCTAGTGCACAGCTTGTGGGATAGCGTGGCTCGACTGCGAAATGCGCCTTTCGGCTCCTCTCTCTGGCTACAGTGCGCTGTTGTCCACAGTGGCACTGGCGTTGCCCATGGGGCTTCATGTAAGGCGACTGCACGTCGCTCGGCCAACAGCGGCCTACTGCAGACCGACACTTAAGACACACCAAATACAAATCGACATCGAGAGACAGGCCCTGTCATATGGCACTCGCGACGTATATGCTGAAATTGAATGTAAAGAATACGTCTTTTGTAGCGGGCGTCCCTCTACTGCAGTGTCACACATGACGAATAAAAAGGAAAACAGCAGAACGTCTGTGTAGGGCCATGTTTTTACCTACAGTGTCACTTGGCTGAATGTGTATAAGGCTCTGTGGCATCACTCAAACGCAGCCAAATTGTCACACTAGCTGTGTATCTCTAACAAAGTTGACGTATGTCCTCACCTCGGTGCCGGTTAAAACGATTTCGCCCCCGGGTGGGCTCGAACCACCAACCTTTCGGTTAACAGCCGAACGCGCTAGCCGATTGCGCCACGGAGGCCTTGACTTTAGCTCCCTTGTGCTCTGTATATCAACGCAATTCGTATACCTTCTGCAGGAATCTCGCAGAATGGTAGCATTTGCTTACGCCTCTTCACATGGATAACGTGCATGCACACTGTAGCGAGGCTCGTAAACGAATGACATCGCCAAGCATGACATTATACTACAAAATGCATACAAACCAATGTTCTGCCTATGCATTCAGAAAACCTCTGAGGCCAGTAGAATACTTGTCATAGGTTGTAGAACATCCCTTTCATTCAGTGTACTGCCATGTGTTAGATGCTGCTCGAGATAGCTCCGCTCCTTGCAGGAAGGTTTAAATAATGAATGCCTTCTGTGAGGTTCGAACTCACGACCCCTGGTTTACGAGACCAGTGCTCTACCACTGAGCTAAGAAGGCGGCAGCTTAGCGTTTGTGAGCTATCCCCAAATTGTTACTTCATCATACTGAATCTTGCAGCCCTCGACCAGATATCGGATTTGGCACACAGCTGCTGCTGGGGGTGTCCACATTGCCGTTTTCCAAATCTCTTGAATGTTTCGACCTTACGATCGACGACGAGCGTCGGCCCACCAAAAGTTAGCGGTCTGCACAATCCTGACCTAGTGCACAGCTTGTGGGATAGCGTGGCTTGACTGCGAAATGCGCCTTTCGGCTCCTCTCTCTGGCTACAGTGCGCTGTTGTCCACAGTGGCACTGGCGTTGCCCATGGGGCTTCATGTAAGGCGACTGCACGTCGCTCGGCCAACAGCGGCCTACTGCAGACCGACACTTAAGACACACCAAATACAAATCGACATCGAGAGACAGGCCCTGTCATATGGCACTCGCGACGTATATGCTGAAATTGAATGTAAAGAATACGTCTTTTGTAGCGGGCGTCCCTCTACTGCAGTGTCACACATGACGAATAAAAAGGAAAACAGCAGAACGTCTGTGTAGGGCCATGTTTTTACCTACAGTGTCACTTGGCTGAATGTGTATAAGGCTCTGTGGCATCACTCAAACGCAGCCAAATTGTCACACTAGCTGTGTATCTCTAACAAAGTTGACGTATGTCCTCACCTCGGTGCCGGTTAAAACGATTTCGCCCCCGGGTGGGCTCGAACCACCAACCTTTCGGTTAACAGCCGAACGCGCTAGCCGATTGCGCCACGGAGGCCTTGACTTTAGCTCCCTTGTGCTCTGTATATCAACGCAATTCGTATACCTTCTGCAGGAATCTCGCAGAATGGTAGCATTTGCTTACGCCTCTTCACATGGATAACGTGCATGCACACTGTAGCGAGGCTCGTAAACGAATGACATCGCCAAGCATGACATTATACTACAAAATGCATACAAACCAATGTTCTGCCTATGCATTCAGAAAACCTCTGAGGCCAGTAGAATACTTGTCATAGGTTGTAGAACATCCCTTTCATTCAGTGTACTGCCATGTGTTAGATGCTGCTCGAGATAGCTCCGCTCCTTGCAGGAAGGTTTAAATAATGAATGCCTTCTGTGAGGTTCGAACTCACGACCCCTGGTTTACGAGACCAGTGCTCTACCACTGAGCTAAGAAGGCGGCAGCTTAGCGTTTGTGAGCTATCCCCAAATTGTTACTTCATCATACTGAATCTTGCAGCCCTCGACCAGATATCGGATTTGGCACACAGCTGCTGCTGGGGGTGTCCACATTGCCGTTTTCCAAATCTCTTGAATGTTTCGCCCTTACGATCGACGACGAGCGTCGGCCCACCAAAAGTTAGCGGTCTGCACAATCCTGACCTAGTGCACAGCTTGTGGGATAGCGTGGCTCGACTGCGAAATGCGCCTTTCGGCTCCTCTCTCTGGCTACAGTGCGCTGTTGTCCACAGTGGCACTGGCGTTGCCCATGGGGCTTCATGTAAGGCGACTGCACGTCGCTCGGCCAACAGCGGCCTACTGCAGACCGACACTTAAGACACACCAAATACAAATCGACATCGAGAGACAGGCCCTGTCATATGGCACTCGCGACGTATATGCTGAAATTGAATGTAAAGAATACGTCTTTTGTAGCGGGCGTCCCTCTACTGCAGTGTCACACATGACGAATAAAAAGGAAAACAGCAGAACGTCTGTGTAGGGCCATGTTTTTACCTACAGTGTCACTTGGCTGAATGTGTATAAGGCTCTGTGGCATCACTCAAACGCAGCCAAATTGTCACACTAGCTGTGTATCTCTAACAAAGTTGACGTATGTCCTCACCTCGGTGCCGGTTAAAACGATTTCGCCCCCGGGTGGGCTCGAACCACCAACCTTTCGGTTAACAGCCGAACGCGCTAGCCGATTGCGCCACGGAGGCCTTGACTTTAGCTCCCTTGTGCTCTGTATATCAACGCAATTCGTATACCTTCTGCAGGAATCTCGCAGAATGGTAGCATTTGCTTACGCCTCTTCACATGGATAACGTGCATGCACACTGTAGCGAGGCTCGTAAACGAATGACATCGCCAAGCATGACATTATACTACAAAATGCATACAAACCAATGTTCTGCCTATGCATTCAGAAAACCTCTGAGGCCAGTAGAATACTTGTCATAGGTTGTAGAACATCCCTTTCATTCAGTGTACTGCCATGTGTTAGATGCTGCTCGAGATAGCTCCGCTCCTTGCAGGAAGGTTTAAATAATGAATGCCTTCTGTGAGGTTCGAACTCACGACCCCTGGTTTACGAGACCAGTGCTCTACCACTGAGCTAAGAAGGCGGCAGCTTAGCGTTTGTGAGCTATCCCCAAATTGTTACTTCATCATACTGAATCTTGCAGCCCTCGACCAGATATCGGATTTGGCACACAGCTGCTGCTGGGGGTGTCCACATTGCCGTTTTCCAAATCTCTTGAATGTTTCGCCCTTACGATCGACGACGAGCGTCGGCCCACCAAAAGTTAGCGGTCTGCACAATCCTGACCTAGTGCACAGCTTGTGGGATAGCGTGGCTCGACTGCGAAATGCGCCTTTCGGCTCCTCTCTCTGGCTACAGTGCGCTGTTGTCCACAGTGGCACTGGCGTTGCCCATGGGGCTTCATGTAAGGCGACTGCACGTCGCTCGGCCAACAGCGGCCTACTGCAGACCGACACTTAAGACACACCAAATACAAATCGACATCGAGAGACAGGCCCTGTCATATGGCACTCGCGACGTATATGCTGAAATTGAATGTAAAGAATACGTCTTTTGTAGCGGGCGTCCCTCTACTGCAGTGTCACACATGACGAATAAAAAGGAAAACAGCAGAACGTCTGTGTAGGGCCATGTTTTTACCTACAGTGTCACTTGGCTGAATGTGTATAAGGCTCTGTGGCATCACTCAAACGCAGCCAAATTGTCACACTAGCTGTGTATCTCTAACAAAGTTGACGTATGTCCTCACCTCGGTGCCGGTTAAAACGATTTCGCCCCCGGGTGGGCTCGAACCACCAACCTTTCGGTTAACAGCCGAACGCGCTAGCCGATTGCGCCACGGAGGCCTTGACTTTAGCTCCCTTGTGCTCTGTATATCAACGCAATTCGTATACCTTCTGCAGGAATCTCGCAGAATGGTAGCATTTGCTTACGCCTCTTCACATGGATAACGTGCATGCACACTGTAGCGAGGCTCGTAAACGAATGACATCGCCAAGCATGACATTATACTACAAAATGCATACAAACCAATGTTCTGCCTATGCATTCAGAAAACCTCTGAGGCCAGTAGAATACTTGTCATAGGTTGTAGAACATCCCTTTCATTCAGTGTACTGCCATGTGTTAGATGCTGCTCGAGATAGCTCCGCTCCTTGCAGGAAGGTTTAAATAATGAATGCCTTCTGTGAGGTTCGAACTCACGACCCCTGGTTTACGAGACCAGTGCTCTACCACTGAGCTAAGAAGGCGGCAGCTTAGCGTTTGTGAGCTATCCCCAAATTGTTACTTCATCATACTGAATCTTGCAGCCCTCGACCAGATATCGGATTTGGCACACAGCTGCTGCTGGGGGTGTCCACATTGCCGTTTTCCAAATCTCTTGAATGTTTCGCCCTTACGATCGACGACGAGCGTCGGCCCACCAAAAGTTAGCGGTCTGCACAATCCTGACCTAGTGCACAGCTTGTGGGATAGCGTGGCTCGACTGCGAAATGCGCCTTTCGGCTCCTCTCTCTGGCTACAGTGCGCTGTTGTCCACAGTGGCACTGGCGTTGCCCATGGGGCTTCATGTAAGGCGACTGCACGTCGCTCGGCCAACAGCGGCCTACTGCAGACCGACACTTAAGACACACCAAATACAAATCGACATCGAGAGACAGGCCCTGTCATATGGCACTCGCGACGTATATGCTGAAATTGAATGTAAAGAATACGTCTTTTGTAGCGGGCGTCCCTCTACTGCAGTGTCACACATGACGAATAAAAAGGAAAACATCAGAACGTCTGTGTAGGGCCATGTTTTTACCTACAGTGTCACTTGGCTGAATGTGTATAAGGCTCTGTGGCATCACTCAAACGCAGCCAAATTGTCACACTAGCTGTGTATCTCTAACAAAGTTGACGTATGTCCTCACCTCGGTGCCGGTTAAAACGATTTCGCCCCCGGGTGGGCTCGAACCACCAACCTTTCGGTTAACAGCCGAACGCGCTAGCCGATTGCGCCACGGAGGCCTTGACTTTAGCTCCCTTGTGGTCTGTATATCAACGCAATTCGTATACCTTCTGCAGGAATCTCGCAGAATGGTAGCATTTGCTTACGCCTCTTCACATGGATAACGTGCATGCACACTGTAGCGAGGCTCGTAAACGAATGACATCGCCAAGCATGACATTATACTACAAAATGCATACAAACCAATGTTCTGCCTATGCATTCAGAAAACCTCTGAGGCCAGTAGAATACTTGTCATAGGTTGTAGAACATCCCTTTCATTCAGTGTACTGCCATGTGTTAGATGCTGCTCGAGATAGCTCCGCTCCTTGCAGGAAGGTTTAAATAATGAATGCCTTCTGTGAGGTTCGAACTCACGACCCCTGGTTTACGAGACCAGTGCTCTACCACTGAGCTAAGAAGGCGGCAGCTTAGCGTTTGTGAGCTATCCCCAAATTGTTACTTCATCATACTGAATCTTGCAGCCCTCGACCAGATATCGGATTTGGCACACAGCTGCTGCTGGGGGTGTCCACATTGCCGTTTTCCAAATCTCTTGAATGTTTCGCCCTTACGATCGACGACGAGCGTCGGCCCACCAAAAGTTAGCGGTCTGCACAATCCTGACCTAGTGCACAGCTTGTGGGATAGCGTGGCTCGACTGCGAAATGCGCCTTTCGGCTCCTCTCTCTGGCTACAGTGCGCTGTTGTCCACAGTGGCACTGGCGTTGCCCATGGGGCTTCATGTAAGGCGACTGCACGTCGCTCGGCCAACAGCGGCCTACTGCAGACCGACACTTAAGACACACCAAATACAAATCGACATCGAGAGACAGGCCCTGTCATATGGCACTCGCGACGTATATGCTGAAATTGAATGTAAAGAATACGTCTTTTGTAGCGGGCGTCCCTCTACTGCAGTGTCACACATGACGAATAAAAAGGAAAACAGCAGAACGTCTGTGTAGGGCCATGTTTTTACCTACAGTGTCACTTGGCTGAATGTGTATAAGGCTCTGTGGCATCACTCAAACGCAGCCAAATTGTCACACTAGCTGTGTATCTCTAACAAAGTTGACGTATGTCCTCACCTCGGTGCCGGTTAAAACGATTTCGCCCCCGGGTGGGCTCGAACCACCAACCTTTCGGTTAACAGCCGAACGCGCTAGCCGATTGCGCCACGGAGGCCTTGACTTTAGCTCCCTTGTGCTCTGTATATCAACGCAATTCGTATACCTTCTGCAGGAATCTCGCAGAATGGTAGCATTTGCTTACGCCTCTTCACATGGATAACGTGCATGCACACTGTAGCGAGGCTCGTAAACGAATGACATCGCCAAGCATGACATTATACTACAAAATGCATACAAACCAATGTTCTGCCTATGCATTCAGAAAACCTCTGAGGCCAGTAGAATACTTGTCATAGGTTGTAGAACATCCCTTTCATTCAGTGTACTGCCATGTGTTAGATGCTGCTCGAGATAGCTCCGCTCCTTGCAGGAAGGTTTAAATAATGAATGCCTTCTGTGAGGTTCGAACTCACGACCCCTGGTTTACGAGACCAGTGCTCTACCACTGAGCTAAGAAGGCGGCAGCTTAGCGTTTGTGAGCTATCCCCAAATTGTTACTTCATCATACTGAATCTTGCAGCCCTCGACCAGATATCGGATTTGGCACACAGCTGCTGCTGGGGGTGTCCACATTGCCGTTTTCCAAATCTCTTGAATGTTTCGCCCTTACGATCGACGACGAGCGTCGGCCCACCAAAAGTTAGCGGTCTGCACAATCCTGACCTAGTGCACAGCTTGTGGGATAGCGTGGCTCGACTGCGAAATGCGCCTTTCGGCTCCTCTCTCTGGCTACAGTGCGCTGTTGTCCACAGTGGCACTGGCGTTGCCCATGGGGCTTCATGTAAGGCGACTGCACGTCGCTCGGCCAACAGCGGCCTACTGCAGACCGACACTTAAGACACACCAAATACAAATCGACATCGAGAGACAGGCCCTGTCATATGGCACTCGCGACGTATATGCTGAAATTGAATGTAAAGAATACGTCTTTTGTAGCGGGCGTCCCTCTACTGCAGTGTCACACATGACGAATAAAAAGGAAAACAGCAGAACGTCTGTGTAGGGCCATGTTTTTACCTACAGTGTCACTTGGCTGAATGTGTATAAGGCTCTGTGGCATCACTCAAACGCAGCCAAATTGTCACACTAGCTGTGTATCTCTAACAAAGTTGACGTATGTCCTCACCTCGGTGCCGGTTAAAACGATTTCGCCCCCGGGTGGGCTCGAACCACCAACCTTTCGGTTAACAGCCGAACGCGCTAGCCGATTGCGCCACGGAGGCCTTGACTTTAGCTCCCTTGTGCTCTGTATATCAACGCAATTCGTATACCTTCTGCAGGAATCTCGCAGAATGGTAGCATTTGCTTACGCCTCTTCACATGGATAACGTGCATGCACACTGTAGCGAGGCTCGTAAACGAATGACATCGCCAAGCATGACATTATACTACAAAATGCATACAAACCAATGTTCTGCCTATGCATTCAGAAAACCTCTGAGGCCAGTAGAATACTTGTCATAGGTTGTAGAACATCCCTTTCATTCAGTGTACTGCCATGTGTTAGATGCTGCTCGAGATAGCTCCGCTCCTTGCAGGAAGGTTTAAATAATGAATGCCTTCTGTGAGGTTCGAACTCACGACCCCTGGTTTACGAGACCAGTGCTCTACCACTGAGCTAAGAAGGCGGCAGCTTAGCGTTTGTGAGCTATCCCCAAATTGTTACTTCATCATACTGAATCTTGCAGCCCTCGACCAGATATCGGATTTGGCACACAGCTGCTGCTGGGGGTGTCCACATTGCCGTTTTCCAAATCTCTTGAATGTTTCGCCCTTACGATCGACGACGAGCGTCGGCCCACCAAAAGTTAGCGGTCTGCACAATCCTGACCTAGTGCACAGCTTGTGGGATAGCGTGGCTCGACTGCGAAATGCGCCTTTCGGCTCCTCTCTCTGGCTACAGTGCGCTGTTGTCCACAGTGGCACTGGCGTTGCCCATGGGGCTTCATGTAAGGCGACTGCACGTCGCTCGGCCAACAGCGGCCTACTGCAGACCGACACTTAAGACACACCAAATACAAATCGACATCGAGAGACAGGCCCTGTCATATGGCACTCGCGACGTATATGCTGAAATTGAATGTAAAGAATACGTCTTTTGTAGCGGGCGTCCCTCTACTGCAGTGTCACACATGACGAATAAAAAGGAAAACATCAGAACGTCTGTGTAGGGCCATGTTTTTACCTACAGTGTCACTTGGCTGAATGTGTATAAGGCTCTGTGGCATCACTCAAACGCAGCCAAATTGTCACACTAGCTGTGTATCTCTAACAAAGTTGACGTATGTCCTCACCTCGGTGCCGGTTAAAACGATTTCGCCCCCGGGTGGGCTCGAACCACCAACCTTTCGGTTAACAGCCGAACGCGCTAGCCGATTGCGCCACGGAGGCCTTGACTTTAGCTCCCTTGTGGTCTGTATATCAACGCAATTCGTATACCTTCTGCAGGAATCTCGCAGAATGGTAGCATTTGCTTACGCCTCTTCACATGGATAACGTGCATGCACACTGTAGCGAGGCTCGTAAACGAATGACATCGCCAAGCATGACATTATACTACAAAATGCATACAAACCAATGTTCTGCCTATGCATTCAGAAAACCTCTGAGGCCAGTAGAATACTTGTCATAGGTTGTAGAACATCCCTTTCATTCAGTGTACTGCCATGTGTTAGATGCTGCTCGAGATAGCTCCGCTCCTTGCAGGAAGGTTTAAATAATGAATGCCTTCTGTGAGGTTCGAACTCACGACCCCTGGTTTACGAGACCAGTGCTCTACCACTGAGCTAAGAAGGCGGCAGCTTAGCGTTTGTGAGCTATCCCCAAATTGTTACTTCATCATACTGAATCTTGCAGCCCTCGACCAGATATCGGATTTGGCACACAGCTGCTGCTGGGGGTGTCCACATTGCCGTTTTCCAAATCTCTTGAATGTTTCGCCCTTACGATCGACGACGAGCGTCGGCCCACCAAAAGTTAGCGGTCTGCACAATCCTGACCTAGTGCACAGCTTGTGGGATAGCGTGGCTCGACTGCGAAATGCGCCTTTCGGCTCCTCTCTCTGGCTACAGTGCGCTGTTGTCCACAGTGGCACTGGCGTTGCCCATGGGGCTTCATGTAAGGCGACTGCACGTCGCTCGGCCAACAGCGGCCTACTGCAGACCGACACTTAAGACACACCAAATACAAATCGACATCGAGAGACAGGCCCTGTCATATGGCACTCGCGACGTATATGCTGAAATTGAATGTAAAGAATACGTCTTTTGTAGCGGGCGTCCCTCTACTGCAGTGTCACACATGACGAATAAAAAGGAAAACATCAGAACGTCTGTGTAGGGCCATGTTTTTACCTACAGTGTCACTTGGCTGAATGTGTATAAGGCTCTGTGGCATCACTCAAACGCAGCCAAATTGTCACACTAGCTGTGTATCTCTAACAAAGTTGACGTATGTCCTCACCTCGGTGCCGGTTAAAACGATTTCGCCCCCGGGTGGGCTCGAACCACCAACCTTTCGGTTAACAGCCGAACGCGCTAGCCGATTGCGCCACGGAGGCCTTGACTTTAGCTCCCTTGTGCTCTGTATATCAACGCAATTCGTATACCTTCTGCAGGAATCTCGCAGAATGGTAGCATTTGCTTACGCCTCTTCACATGGATAACGTGCATGCACACTGTAGCGAGGCTCGTAAACGAATGACATCGCCAAGCATGACATTATACTACAAAATGCATACAAACCA
The DNA here is from genome assembly GCF_021461385.2 of Schistocerca piceifrons. Lineage (NCBI taxonomy): Eukaryota > Metazoa > Arthropoda > Insecta > Orthoptera > Acrididae > Schistocerca > Schistocerca piceifrons. The sequence continues at coordinate 598,823,232 of NC_060142.1, read as the reverse complement.
ATGTTCTGCCTATGCATTCAGAAAACCTCTGAGGCCAGTAGAATACTTGTCATAGGTTGTAGAACATCCCTTTCATTCAGTGTACTGCCATGTGTTAGATGCTGCTCGAGATAGCTCCGCTCCTTGCAGGAAGGTTTAAATAATGAATGCCTTCTGTGAGGTTCGAACTCACGACCCCTGGTTTACGAGACCAGTGCTCTACCACTGAGCTAAGAAGGCGGCAGCTTAGCGTTTGTGAGCTATCCCCAAATTGTTACTTCATCATACTGAATCTTGCAGCCCTCGACCAGATATCGGATTTGGCACACAGCTGCTGCTGGGGGTGTCCACATTGCCGTTTTCCAAATCTCTTGAATGTTTCGCCCTTACGATCGACGACGAGCGTCGGCCCACCAAAAGTTAGCGGTCTGCACAATCCTGACCTAGTGCACAGCTTGTGGGATAGCGTGGCTCGACTGCGAAATGCGCCTTTCGGCTCCTCTCTCTGGCTACAGTGCGCTGTTGTCCACAGTGGCACTGGCGTTGCCCATGGGGCTTCATGTAAGGCGACTGCACGTCGCTCGGCCAACAGCGGCCTACTGCAGACCGACACTTAAGACACACCAAATACAAATCGACATCGAGAGACAGGCCCTGTCATATGGCACTCGCGACGTATATGCTGAAATTGAATGTAAAGAATACGTCTTTTGTAGCGGGCGTCCCTCTACTGCAGTGTCACACATGACGAATAAAAAGGAAAACAGCAGAACGTCTGTGTAGGGCCATGTTTTTACCTACAGTGTCACTTGGCTGAATGTGTATAAGGCTCTGTGGCATCACTCAAACGCAGCCAAATTGTCACACTAGCTGTGTATCTCTAACAAAGTTGACGTATGTCCTCACCTCGGTGCCGGTTAAAACGATTTCGCCCCCGGGCGGGCTCGAACCACCAACCTTTCGGTTAACAGCCGAACGCGCTAGCCGATTGCGCCACGGAGGCCTTGACTTTAGCTCCCTTGTGCTCTGTATATCAACGCAATTCGTATACCTTCTGCAGGAATCTCGCAGAATGGTAGCATTTGCTTACGCCTCTTCACATGGATAACGTGCATGCACACTGTAGCGAGGCTCGTAAACGAATGACATCGCCAAGCATGACATTATACTACAAAATGCATACAAACCAATGTTCTGCCTATGCATTCAGAAAACCTCTGAGGCCAGTAGAATACTTGTCATAGGTTGTAGAACATCCCTTTCATTCAGTGTACTGCCATGTGTTAGATGCTGCTCGAGATAGCTCCGCTCCTTGCAGGAAGGTTTAAATAATGAATGCCTTCTGTGAGGTTCGAACTCACGACCCCTGGTTTACGAGACCAGTGCTCTACCACTGAGCTAAGAAGGCGGCAGCTTAGCGTTTGTGAGCTATCCCCAAATTGTTACTTCATCATACTGAATCTTGCAGCCCTCGACCAGATATCGGATTTGGCACACAGCTGCTGCTGGGGGTGTCCACATTGCCGTTTTCCAAATCTCTTGAATGTTTCGCCCTTACGATCGACGACGAGCGTCGGCCCACCAAAAGTTAGCGGTCTGCACAATCCTGACCTAGTGCACAGCTTGTGGGATAGCGTGGCTCGACTGCGAAATGCGCCTTTCGGCTCCTCTCTCTGGCTACAGTGCGCTGTTGTCCACAGTGGCACTGGCGTTGCCCATGGGGCTTCATGTAAGGCGACTGCACGTCGCTCGGCCAACAGCGGCCTACTGCAGACCGACACTTAAGACACACCAAATACAAATCGACATCGAGAGACAGGCCCTGTCATATGGCACTCGCGACGTATATGCTGAAATTGAATGTAAAGAATACGTCTTTTGTAGCGGGCGTCCCTCTACTGCAGTGTCACACATGACGAATAAAAAGGAAAACAGCAGAACGTCTGTGTAGGGCCATGTTTTTACCTACAGTGTCACTTGGCTGAATGTGTATAAGGCTCTGTGGCATCACTCAAACGCAGCCAAATTGTCACACTAGCTGTGTATCTCTAACAAAGTTGACGTATGTCCTCACCTCGGTGCCGGTTAAAACGATTTCGCCCCCGGGTGGGCTCGAACCACATCCTTTCGGTTAACAGCCGAACGCGCTAGCCGATTGCGCCACGGAGGCCTTGACTTTAGCTCCCTTGTGGTCTGTATATCAACGCAATTCGTATACCTTCTGCAGGAATCTCGCAGAATGGTAGCATTTGCTTACGCCTCTTCACATGGATAACGTGCATGCACACTGTAGCGAGGCTCGTAAACGAATGACATCGCCAAGCATGACATTATACTACAAAATGCATACAAACCAATGTTCTGCCTATGCATTCAGAAAACCTCTGAGGCCAGTAGAATACTTGTCATAGGTTGTAGAACATCCCTTTCATTCAGTGTACTGCCATGTGTTAGATGCTGCTCGAGATAGCTCCGCTCCTTGCAGGAAGGTTTAAATAATGAATGCCTTCTGTGAGGTTCGAACTCACGACCCCTGGTTTACGAGACCAGTGCTCTACCACTGAGCTAAGAAGGCGGCAGCTTAGCGTTTGTGAGCTATCCCCAAATTGTTACTTCATCATACTGAATCTTGCAGCCCTCGACCAGATATCGGATTTGGCACACAGCTGCTGCTGGGGGTGTCCACATTGCCGTTTTCCAAATCTCTTGAATGTTTCGCCCTTACGATCGACGACGAGCGTCGGCCCACCAAAAGTTAGCGGTCTGCACAATCCTGACCTAGTGCACAGCTTGTGGGATAGCGTGGCTCGACTGCGAAATGCGCCTTTCGGCTCCTCTCTCTGGCTACAGTGCGCTGTTGTCCACAGTGGCACTGGCGTTGCCCATGGGGCTTCATGTAAGGCGACTGCACGTCGCTCGGCCAACAGCGGCCTACTGCAGACCGACACTTAAGACACACCAAATACAAATCGACATCGAGAGACAGGCCCTGTCATATGGCACTCGCGACGTATATGCTGAAATTGAATGTAAAGAATACGTCTTTTGTAGCGGGCGTCCCTCTACTGCAGTGTCACACATGACGAATAAAAAGGAAAACATCAGAACGTCTGTGTAGGGCCATGTTTTTACCTACAGTGTCACTTGGCTGAATGTGTATAAGGCTCTGTGGCATCACTCAAACGCAGCCAAATTGTCACACTAGCTGTGTATCTCTAACAAAGTTGACGTATGTCCTCACCTCGGTGCCGGTTAAAACGATTTCGCCCCCGGGTGGGCTCGAACCACCAACCTTTCGGTTAACAGCCGAACGCGCTAGCCGATTGCGCCACGGAGGCCTTGACTTTAGCTCCCTTGTGCTCTGTATATCAACGCAATTCGTATACCTTCTGCAGGAATCTCGCAGAATGGTAGCATTTGCTTACGCCTCTTCACATGGATAACGTGCATGCACACTGTAGCGAGGCTCGTAAACGAATGACATCGCCAAGCATGACATTATACTACAAAATGCATACAAACCAATGTTCTGCCTATGCATTCAGAAAACCTCTGAGGCCAGTAGAATACTTGTCATAGGTTGTAGAACATCCCTTTCATTCAGTGTACTGCCATGTGTTAGATGCTGCTCGAGATAGCTCCGCTCCTTGCAGGAAGGTTTAAATAATGAATGCCTTCTGTGAGGTTCGAACTCACGACCCCTGGTTTACGAGACCAGTGCTCTACCACTGAGCTAAGAAGGCGGCAGCTTAGCGTTTGTGAGCTATCCCCAAATTGTTACTTCATCATACTGAATCTTGCAGCCCTCGACCAGATATCGGATTTGGCACACAGCTGCTGCTGGGGGTGTCCACATTGCCGTTTTCCAAATCTCTTGAATGTTTCGCCCTTACGATCGACGACGAGCGTCGGCCCACCAAAAGTTAGCGGTCTGCACAATCCTGACCTAGTGCACAGCTTGTGGGATAGCGTGGCTCGACTGCGAAATGCGCCTTTCGGCTCCTCTCTCTGGCTACAGTGCGCTGTTGTCCACAGTGGCACTGGCGTTGCCCATGGGGCTTCATGTAAGGCGACTGCACGTCGCTCGGCCAACAGCGGCCTACTGCAGACCGACACTTAAGACACACCAAATACAAATCGACATCGAGAGACAGGCCCTGTCATATGGCACTCGCGACGTATATGCTGAAATTGAATGTAAAGAATACGTCTTTTGTAGCGGGCGTCCCTCTACTGCAGTGTCACACATGACGAATAAAAAGGAAAACATCAGAACGTCTGTGTAGGGCCATGTTTTTACCTACAGTGTCACTTGGCTGAATGTGTATAAGGCTCTGTGGCATCACTCAAACGCAGCCAAATTGTCACACTAGCTGTGTATCTCTAACAAAGTTGACGTATGTCCTCACCTCGGTGCCGGTTAAAACGATTTCGCCCCCGGGTGGGCTCGAACCACCAACCTTTCGGTTAACAGCCGAACGCGCTAGCCGATTGCGCCACGGAGGCCTTGACTTTAGCTCCCTTGTGCTCTGTATATCAACGCAATTCGTATACCTTCTGCAGGAATCTCGCAGAATGGTAGCATTTGCTTACGCCTCTTCACATGGATAACGTGCATGCACACTGTAGCGAGGCTCGTAAACGAATGACATCGCCAAGCATGACATTATACTACAAAATGCATACAAACCAATGTTCTGCCTATGCATTCAGAAAACCTCTGAGGCCAGTAGAATACTTGTCATAGGTTGTAGAACATCCCTTTCATTCAGTGTACTGCCATGTGTTAGATGCTGCTCGAGATAGCTCCGCTCCTTGCAGGAAGGTTTAAATAATGAATGCCTTCTGTGAGGTTCGAACTCACGACCCCTGGTTTACGAGACCAGTGCTCTACCACTGAGCTAAGAAGGCGGCAGCTTAGCGTTTGTGAGCTATCCCCAAATTGTTACTTCATCATACTGAATCTTGCAGCCCTCGACCAGATATCGGATTTGGCACACAGCTGCTGCTGGGGGTGTCCACATTGCCGTTTTCCAAATCTCTTGAATGTTTCGCCCTTACGATCGACGACGAGCGTCGGCCCACCAAAAGTTAGCGGTCTGCACAATCCTGACCTAGTGCACAGCTTGTGGGATAGCGTGGCTCGACTGCGAAATGCGCCTTTCGGCTCCTCTCTCTGGCTACAGTGCGCTGTTGTCCACAGTGGCACTGGCGTTGCCCATGGGGCTTCATGTAAGGCGACTGCACGTCGCTCGGCCAACAGCGGCCTACTGCAGACCGACACTTAAGACACACCAAATACAAATCGACATCGAGAGACAGGCCCTGTCATATGGCACTCGCGACGTATATGCTGAAATTGAATGTAAAGAATACGTCTTTTGTAGCGGGCGTCCCTCTACTGCAGTGTCACACATGACGAATAAAAAGGAAAACAGCAGAACGTCTGTGTAGGGCCATGTTTTTACCTACAGTGTCACTTGGCTGAATGTGTATAAGGCTCTGTGGCATCACTCAAACGCAGCCAAATTGTCACACTAGCTGTGTATCTCTAACAAAGTTGACGTATGTCCTCACCTCGGTGCCGGTTAAAACGATTTCGCCCCCGGGTGGGCTCGAACCACATCGTTTCGGTTAACAGCCGAACGCGCTAGCCGATTGCGCCACGGAGGCCTTGACTTTAGCTCCCTTGTGGTCTGTATATCAACGCAATTCGTATACCTTCTGCAGGAATCTCGCAGAATGGTAGCATTTGCTTACGCCTCTTCACATGGATAACGTGCATGCACACTGTAGCGAGGCTCGTAAACGAATGACATCGCCAAGCATGACATTATACTACAAAATGCATACAAACCAATGTTCTGCCTATGCATTCAGAAAACCTCTGAGGCCAGTAGAATACTTGTCATAGGTTGTAGAACATCCCTTTCATTCAGTGTACTGCCATGTGTTAGATGCTGCTCGAGATAGCTCCGCTCCTTGCAGGAAGGTTTAAATAATGAATGCCTTCTGTGAGGTTCGAACTCACGACCCCTGGTTTACGAGACCAGTGCTCTACCACTGAGCTAAGAAGGCGGCAGCTTAGCGTTTGTGAGCTATCCCCAAATTGTTACTTCATCATACTGAATCTTGCAGCCCTCGACCAGATATCGGATTTGGCACACAGCTGCTGCTGGGGGTGTCCACATTGCCGTTTTCCAAATCTCTTGAATGTTTCGCCCTTACGATCGACGACGAGCGTCGGCCCACCAAAAGTTAGCGGTCTGCACAATCCTGACCTAGTGCACAGCTTGTGGGATAGCGTGGCTCGACTGCGAAATGCGCCTTTCGGCTCCTCTCTCTGGCTACAGTGCGCTGTTGTCCACAGTGGCACTGGCGTTGCCCATGGGGCTTCATGTAAGGCGACTGCACGTCGCTCGGCCAACAGCGGCCTACTGCAGACCGACACTTAAGACACACCAAATACAAATCGACATCGAGAGACAGGCCCTGTCATATGGCACTCGCGACGTATATGCTGAAATTGAATGTAAAGAATACGTCTTTTGTAGCGGGCGTCCCTCTACTGCAGTGTCACACATGACGAATAAAAAGGAAAACATCAGAACGTCTGTGTAGGGCCATGTTTTTACCTACAGTGTCACTTGGCTGAATGTGTATAAGGCTCTGTGGCATCACTCAAACGCAGCCAAATTGTCACACTAGCTGTGTATCTCTAACAAAGTTGACGTATGTCCTCACCTCGGTGCCGGTTAAAACGATTTCGCCCCCGGGTGGGCTCGAACCACCAACCTTTCGGTTAACATCCGAACGCGCTAGCCGATTGCGCCACGGAGGCCTTGACTTTAGCTCCCTTGTGCTCTGTATATCAACGCAATTCGTATACCTTCTGCAGGAATCTCGCAGAATGGTAGCATTTGCTTACGCCTCTTCACATGGATAACGTGCATGCACACTGTCGCGAGGCTCGTAAACGAATGACATCGCCAAGCATGACATTATACTACAAAATGCATACAAACCAATGTTCTGCCTATGCATTCAGAAAACCTCTGAGGCCAGTAGAATACTTGTCATAGGTTGTAGAACATCCCTTTCATTCAGTGTACTGCCATGTGTTAGATGCTGCTCGAGATAGCTCCGCTCCTTGCAGGAAGGTTTAAATAATGAATGCCTACTGTGAGGTTCGAACTCACGACCCTTGGTTTACGAGACCAGTGCTCTACCACTGAGCTAAGAAGGCGGCAGCTTAGCGTTTGTGAGCTATCCCCAAATTGTTACTTCATCATACTGAATCTTGCAGCCCTCGACCAGATATCGGATTTGGCACACAGCTGCTGCTGGGGGTGTCCACATTGCCGTTTTCCAAATCTCTTGAATGTTTCGCCCTTACGATCGACGACGAGCGTCGGCCCACCAAAAGTTAGCGGTCTGCACAATCCTGACCTAGTGCACAGCTTGTGGGATAGCGTGGCTCGACTGCGAAATGCGCCTTTCGGCTCCTCTCTCTGGCTACAGTGCGCTGTTGTCCACAGTGGCACTGGCGTTGCCCATGGGGCTTCATGTAAGGCGACTGCACGTCGCTCGGCCAACAGCGGCCTACTGCAGACCGACACTTAAGACACACCAAATACAAATCGACATCGAGAGACAGGCCCTGTCATATGGCACTCGCGACGTATATGCTGAAATTGAATGTAAAGAATACGTCTTTTGTAGCGGGCGTCCCTCTACTGCAGTGTCACACATGACGAATAAAAAGGAAAACAGCAGAACGTCTGTGTAGGGCCATGTTTTTACCTACAGTGTCACTTGGCTGAATGTGTATAAGGCTCTGTGGCATCACTCAAACGCAGCCAAATTGTCACACTAGCTGTGTATCTCTAACAAAGTTGACGTATGTCCTCACCTCGGTGCCGGTTAAAACGATTTCGCCCCCGGGTGGGCTCGAACCACCAACCTTTCGGTTAACAGCCGAACGCGCTAGCCGATTGCGCCACGGAGGCCTTGACTTTAGCTCCCTTGTGCTCTGTATATCAACGCAATTCGTATACCTTCTGCAGGAATCTCGCAGAATGGTAGCATTTGCTTACGCCTCTTCACATGGATAACGTGCATGCACACTGTAGCGAGGCTCGTAAACGAATGACATCGCCAAGCATGACATTATACTACAAAATGCATACAAACCAATGTTCTGCCTATGCATTCAGAAAACCTCTGAGGCCAGTAGAATACTTGTCATAGGTTGTAGAACATCCCTTTCATTCAGTGTACTGCCATGTGTTAGATGCTGCTCGAGATAGCTCCGCTCCTTGCAGGAAGGTTTAAATAATGAATGCCTTCTGTGAGGTTCGAACTCACGACCCCTGGTTTACGAGACCAGTGCTCTACCACTGAGCTAAGAAGGCGGCAGCTTAGCGTTTGTGAGCTATCCCCAAATTGTTACTTCATCATACTGAATCTTGCAGCCCTCGACCAGATATCGGATTTGGCACACAGCTGCTGCTGGGGGTGTCCACATTGCCGTTTTCCAAATCTCTTGAATGTTTCGCCCTTACGATCGACGACGAGCGTCGGCCCACCAAAAGTTAGCGGTCTGCACAATCCTGACCTAGTGCACAGCTTGTGGGATAGCGTGGCTCGACTGCGAAATGCGCCTTTCGGCTCCTCTCTCTGGCTACAGTGCGCTGTTGTCCACAGTGGCACTGGCGTTGCCCATGGGGCTTCATGTAAGGCGACTGCACGTCGCTCGGCCAACAGCGGCCTACTGCAGACCGACACTTAAGACACACCAAATACAAATCGACATCGAGAGACAGGCCCTGTCATATGGCACTCGCGACGTATATGCTGAAATTGAATGTAAAGAATACGTCTTTTGTAGCGGGCGTCCCTCTACTGCAGTGTCACACATGACGAATAAAAAGGAAAACATCAGAACGTCTGTGTAGGGCCATGTTTTTACCTACAGTGTCACTTGGCTGAATGTGTATAAGGCTCTGTGGCATCACTCAAACGCAGCCAAATTGTCACACTAGCTGTGTATCTCTAACAAAGTTGACGTATGTCCTCACCTCGGTGCCGGTTAAAACGATTTCGCCCCCGGGTGGGCTCGAACCACCAACCTTTCGGTTAACAGCCGAACGCGCTAGCCGATTGCGCCACGGAGGCCTTGACTTTAGCTCCCTTGTGCTCTGTATATCAACGCAATTCGTATACCTTCTGCAGGAATCTCGCAGAATGGTAGCATTTGCTTACGCCTCTTCACATGGATAACGTGCATGCACACTGTAGCGAGGCTCGTAAACGAATGACATCGCCAAGCATGACATTATACTACAAAATGCATACAAACCAATGTTCTGCCTATGCATTCAGAAAACCTCTGAGGCCAGTAGAATACTTGTAATAGGTTGTAGAACATCCCTTTCATTCAGTGTACTGCCATGTGTTAGATGCTGCTCGAGATAGCTCCGCTCCTTGCAGGAAGGTTTAAATAATGAATGCCTTCTGTGAGGTTCGAACTCACGACCCCTGGTTTACGAGACCAGTGCTCTACCACTGAGCTAAGAAGGCGGCAGCTTAGCGTTTGTGAGCTATCCCCAAATTGTTACTTCATCATACTGAATCTTGCAGCCCTCGACCAGATATCGGATTTGGCACACAGCTGCTGCTGGGGGTGTCCACATTGCCGTTTTCCAAATCTCTTGAATGTTTCGCCCTTACGATCGACGACGAGCGTCGGCCCACCAAAAGTTAGCGGTCTGCACAATCCTGACCTAGTGCACAGCTTGTGGGATAGCGTGGCTCGACTGCGAAATGCGCCTTTCGGCTCCTCTCTCTGGCTACAGTGCGCTGTTGTCCACAGTGGCACTGGCGTTGCCCATGGGGCTTCATGTAAGGCGACTGCACGTCGCTCGGCCAACAGCGGCCTACTGCAGACCGACACTTAAGACACACCAAATACAAATCGACATCGAGAGACAGGCCCTGTCATATGGCACTCGCGACGTATATGCTGAAATTGAATGTAAAGAATACGTCTTTTGTAGCGGGCGTCCCTCTACTGCAGTGTCACACATGACGAATAAAAAGGAAAACAGCAGAACGTCTGTGTAGGGCCATGTTTTTACCTACAGTGTCACTTGGCTGAATGTGTATAAGGCTCTGTGGCATCACTCAAACGCAGCCAAATTGTCACACTAGCTGTGTATCTCTAACAAAGTTGACGTATGTCCTCACCTCGGTGCCGGTTAAAACGATTTCGCCCCCGGGTGGGCTCGAACCACATCCTTTCGGTTAACAGCCGAACGCGCTAGCCGATTGCGCCACGGAGGCCTTGACTTTAGCTCCCTTGTGGTCTGTATATCAACGCAATTCGTATACCTTCTGCAGGAATCTCGCAGAATGGTAGCATTTGCTTACGCCTCTTCACATGGATAACGTGCATGCACACTGTAGCGAGGCTCGTAAACGAATGACATCGCCAAGCATGACATTATACTACAAAATGCATACAAACCAATGTTCTGCCTATGCATTCAGAAAACCTCTGAGGCCAGTAGAATACTTGTCATAGGTTGTAGAACATCCCTTTCATTCAGTGTACTGCCATGTGTTAGATGCTGCTCGAGATAGCTCCGCTCCTTGCAGGAAGGTTTAAATAATGAATGCCTTCTGTGAGGTTCGAACTCACGACCCCTGGTTTACGAGACCAGTGCTCTACCACTGAGCTAAGAAGGCGGCAGCTTAGCGTTTGTGAGCTATCCCCAAATTGTTACTTCATCATACTGAATCTTGCAGCCCTCGACCAGATATCGGATTTGGCACACAGCTGCTGCTGGGGGTGTCCACATTGCCGTTTTCCAAATCTCTTGAATGTTTCGCCCTTACGATCGACGACGAGCGTCGGCCCACCAAAAGTTAGCGGTCTGCACAATCCTGACCTAGTGCACAGCTTGTGGGATAGCGTGGCTCGACTGCGAAATGCGCCTTTCGGCTCCTCTCTCTGGCTACAGTGCGCTGTTGTCCACAGTGGCACTGGCGTTGCCCATGGGGCTTCATGTAAGGCGACTGCACGTCGCTCGGCCAACAGCGGCCTACTGCAGACCGACACTTAAGACACACCAAATACAAATCGACATCGAGAGACAGGCCCTGTCATATGGCACTCGCGACGTATATGCTGAAATTGAATGTAAAGAATACGTCTTTTGTAGCGGGCGTCCCTCTACTGCAGTGTCACACATGACGAATAAAAAGGAAAACAGCAGAACGTCTGTGTAGGGCCATGTTTTTACCTACAGTGTCACTTGGCTGAATGTGTATAAGGCTCTGTGGCATCACTCAAACGCAGCCAAATTGTCACACTAGCTGTGTATCTCTAACAAAGTTGACGTATGTCCTCACCTCGGTGCCGGTTAAAACGATTTCGCCCCCGGGTGGGCTCGAACCACCAACCTTTCGGTTAACAGCCGAACGCGCTAGCCGATTGCGCCACGGAGGCCTTGACTTTAGCTCCCTTGTGCTCTGTATATCAACGCAATTCGTATACCTTCTGCAGGAATCTCGCAGAATGGTAGCATTTGCTTACGCCTCTTCACATGGATAACGTGCATGCACACTGTAGCGAGGCTCGTAAACGAATGACATCGCCAAGCATGACATTATACTACAAAATGCATACAAACCAATGTTCTGCCTATGCATTCAGAAAACCTCTGAGGCCAGTAGAATACTTGTAATAGGTTGTAGAACATCCCTTTCATTCAGTGTACTGCCATGTGTTAGATGCTGCTCGAGATAGCTCCGCTCCTTGCAGGAAGGTTTAAATAATGAATGCCTTCTGTGAGGTTCGAACTCACGACCCCTGGTTTACGAGACCAGTGCTCTACCACTGAGCTAAGAAGGCGGCAGCTTAGCGTTTGTGAGCTATCCCCAAATTGTTACTTCATCATACTGAATCTTGCAGCCCTCGACCAGATATCGGATTTGGCACACAGCTGCTGCTGGGGGTGTCCACATTGCCGTTTTCCAAATCTCTTGAATGTTTCGCCCTTACGATCGACGACGAGCGTCGGCCCACCAAAAGTTAGCGGTCTGCACAATCCTGACCTAGTGCACAGCTTGTGGGATAGCGTGGCTCGACTGCGAAATGCGCCTTTCGGCTCCTCTCTCTGGCTACAGTGCGCTGTTGTCCACAGTGGCACTGGCGTTGCCCATGGGGCTTCATGTAAGGCGACTGCACGTCGCTCGGCCAACAGCGGCCTACTGCAGACCGACACTTAAGACACACCAAATACAAATCGACATCGAGAGACAGGCCCTGTCATATGGCACTCGCGACGTATATGCTGAAATTGAATGTAAAGAATACGTCTTTTGTAGCGGGCGTCCCTCTACTGCAGTGTCACACATGACGAATAAAAAGGAAAACAGCAGAACGTCTGTGTAGGGCCATGTTTTTACCTACAGTGTCACTTGGCTGAATGTGTATAAGGCTCTGTGGCATCACTCAAACGCAGCCAAATTGTCACACTAGCTGTGTATCTCTAACAAAGTTGACGTATGTCCTCACCTCGGTGCCGGTTAAAACGATTTCGCCCCCGGGTGGGCTCGAACCACATCCTTTCGGTTAACAGCCGAACGCGCTAGCCGATTGCGCCACGGAGGCCTTGACTTTAGCTCCCTTGTGGTCTGTATATCAACGCAATTCGTATACCTTCTGCAGGAATCTCGCAGAATGGTAGCATTTGCTTACGCCTCTTCACATGGATAACGTGCATGCACACTGTAGCGAGGCTCGTAAACGAATGACATCGCCAAGCATGACATTATACTACAAAATGCATACAAACCAATGTTCTGCCTATGCATTCAGAAAACCTCTGAGGCCAGTAGAATACTTGTCATAGGTTGTAGAACATCCCTTTCATTCAGTGTACTGCCATGTGTTAGATGCTGCTCGAGATAGCTCCGCTCCTTGCAGGAAGGTTTAAATAATGAATGCCTTCTGTGAGGTTCGAACTCACGACCCCTGGTTTACGAGACCAGTGCTCTACCACTGAGCTAAGAAGGCGGCAGCTTAGCGTTTGTGAGCTATCCCCAAATTGTTACTTCATCATACTGAATCTTGCAGCCCTCGACCAGATATCGGATTTGGCACACAGCTGCTGCTGGGGGTGTCCACATTGCCGTTTTCCAAATCTCTTGAATGTTTCGCCCTTACGATCGACGACGAGCGTCGGCCCACCAAAAGTTAGCGGTCTGCACAATCCTGACCTAGTGCACAGCTTGTGGGATAGCGTGGCTCGACTGCGAAATGCGCCTTTCGGCTCCTCTCTCTGGCTACAGTGCGCTGTTGTCCACAGTGGCACTGGCGTTGCCCATGGGGCTTCATGTAAGGCGACTGCACGTCGCTCGGCCAACAGCGGCCTACTGCAGACCGACACTTAAGACACACCAAATACAAATCGACATCGAGAGACAGGCCCTGTCATATGGCACTCGCGACGTATATGCTGAAATTGAATGTAAAGAATACGTCTTTTGTAGCGGGCGTCCCTCTACTGCAGTGTCACACATGACGAATAAAAAGGAAAACAGCAGAACGTCTGTGTAGGGCCATGTTTTTACCTACAGTGTCACTTGGCTGAATGTGTATAAGGCTCTGTGGCATCACTCAAACGCAGCCAAATTGTCACACTAGCTGTGTATCTCTAACAAAGTTGACGTATGTCCTCACCTCGGTGCCGGTTAAAACGATTTCGCCCCCGGGTGGGCTCGAACCACCAACCTTTCGGTTAACAGCCGAACGCGCTAGCCGATTGCGCCACGGAGGCCTTGACTTTAGCTCCCTTGTGCTCTGTATATCAACGCAATTCGTATACCTTCTGCAGGAATCTCGCAGAATGGTAGCATTTGCTTACGCCTCTTCACATGGATAACGTGCATGCACACTGTAGCGAGGCTCGTAAACGAATGACATCGCCAAGCATGACATTATACTACAAAATGCATACAAACCAATGTTCTGCCTATGCATTCAGAAAACCTCTGAGGCCAGTAGAATACTTGTCATAGGTTGTAGAACATCCCTTTCATTCAGTGTACTGCCATGTGTTAGATGCTGCTCGAGATAGCTCCGCTCCTTGCAGGAAGGTTTAAATAATGAATGCCTTCTGTGAGGTTCGAACTCACGACCCCTGGTTTACGAGACCAGTGCTCTACCACTGAGCTAAGAAGGCGGCAGCTTAGCGTTTGTGAGCTATCCCCAAATTGTTACTTCATCATACTGAATCTTGCAGCCCTCGACCAGATATCGGATTTGGCACACAGCTGCTGCTGGGGGTGTCCACATTGCCGTTTTCCAAATCTCTTGAATGTTTCGCCCTTACGATCGACGACGAGCGTCGGCCCACCAAAAGTTAGCGGTCTGCACAATCCTGACCTAGTGCACAGCTTGTGGGATAGCGTGGCTCGACTGCGAAATGCGCCTTTCGGCTCCTCTCTCTGGCTACAGTGCGCTGTTGTCCACAGTGGCACTGGCGTTGCCCATGGGGCTTCATGTAAGGCGACTGCACGTCGCTCGGCCAACAGCGGCCTACTGCAGACCGACACTTAAGACACACCAAATACAAATCGACATCGAGAGACAGGCCCTGTCATATGGCACTCGCGACGTATATGCTGAAATTGAATGTAAAGAATACGTCTTTTGTAGCGGGCGTCCCTCTACTGCAGTGTCACACATGACGAATAAAAAGGAAAACATCAGAACGTCTGTGTAGGGCCATGTTTTTACCTACAGTGTCACTTGGCTGAATGTGTATAAGGCTCTGTGGCATCACTCAAACGCAGCCAAATTGTCACACTAGCTGTGTATCTCTAACAAAGTTGACGTATGTCCTCACCTCGGTGCCGGTTAAAACGATTTCGCCCCCGGGTGGGCTCGAACCACCAACCTTTCGGTTAACAGCCGAACGCGCTAGCCGATTGCGCCACGGAGGCCTTGACTTTAGCTCCCTTGTGCTCTGTATATCAACGCAATTCGTATACCTTCTGCAGGAATCTCGCAGAATGGTAGCATTTGCTTACGCCTCTTCACATGGATAACGTGCATGCACACTGTAGCGAGGCTCGTAAACGAATGACATCGCCAAGCATGACATTATACTACAAAATGCATACAAACCAATGTTCTGCCTATGCATTCAGAAAACCTCTGAGGCCAGTAGAATACTTGTAATAGGTTGTAGAACATCCCTTTCATTCAGTGTACTGCCATGTGTTAGATGCTGCTCGAGATAGCTCCGCTCCTTGCAGGAAGGTTTAAATAATGAATGCCTTCTGTGAGGTTCGAACTCACGACCCCTGGTTTACGAGACCAGTGCTCTACCACTGAGCTAAGAAGGCGGCAGCTTAGCGTTTGTGAGCTATCCCCAAATTGTTACTTCATCATACTGAATCTTGCAGCCCTCGACCAGATATCGGATTTGGCACACAGCTGCTGCTGGGGGTGTCCACATTGCCGTTTTCCAAATCTCTTGAATGTTTCGCCCTTACGATCGACGACGAGCGTCGGCCCACCAAAAGTTAGCGGTCTGCACAATCCTGACCTAGTGCACAGCTTGTGGGATAGCGTGGCTCGACTGCGAAATGCGCCTTTCGGCTCCTCTCTCTGGCTACAGTGCGCTGTTGTCCACAGTGGCACTGGCGTTGCCCATGGGGCTTCATGTAAGGCGACTGCACGTCGCTCGGCCAACAGCGGCCTACTGCAGACCGACACTTAAGACACACCAAATACAAATCGACATCGAGAGACAGGCCCTGTCATATGGCACTCGCGACGTATATGCTGAAATTGAATGTAAAGAATACGTCTTTTGTAGCGGGCGTCCCTCTACTGCAGTGTCACACATGACGAATAAAAAGGAAAACAGCAGAACGTCTGTGTAGGGCCATGTTTTTACCTACAGTGTCACTTGGCTGAATGTGTATAAGGCTCTGTGGCATCACTCAAACGCAGCCAAATTGTCACACTAGCTGTGTATCTCTAACAAAGTTGACGTATGTCCTCACCTCGGTGCCGGTTAAAACGATTTCGCCCCCGGGTGGGCTCGAACCACATCCTTTCGGTTAACAGCCGAACGCGCTAGCCGATTGCGCCACGGAGGCCTTGACTTTAGCTCCCTTGTGGTCTGTATATCAACGCAATTCGTATACCTTCTGCAGGAATCTCGCAGAATGGTAGCATTTGCTTACGCCTCTTCACATGGATAACGTGCATGCACACTGTAGCGAGGCTCGTAAACGAATGACATCGCCAAGCATGACATTATACTACAAAATGCATACAAACCAATGTTCTGCCTATGCATTCAGAAAACCTCTGAGGCCAGTAGAATACTTGTCATAGGTTGTAGAACATCCCTTTCATTCAGTGTACTGCCATGTGTTAGATGCTGCTCGAGATAGCTCCGCTCCTTGCAGGAAGGTTTAAATAATGAATGCCTTCTGTGAGGTTCGAACTCACGACCCCTGGTTTACGAGACCAGTGCTCTACCACTGAGCTAAGAAGGCGGCAGCTTAGCGTTTGTGAGCTATCCCCAAATTGTTACTTCATCATACTGAATCTTGCAGCCCTCGACCAGATATCGGATTTGGCACACAGCTGCTGCTGGGGGTGTCCACATTGCCGTTTTCCAAATCTCTTGAATGTTTCGCCCTTACGATCGACGACGAGCGTCGGCCCACCAAAAGTTAGCGGTCTGCACAATCCTGACCTAGTGCACAGCTTGTGGGATAGCGTGGCTCGACTGCGAAATGCGCCTTTCGGCTCCTCTCTCTGGCTACAGTGCGCTGTTGTCCACAGTGGCACTGGCGTTGCCCATGGGGCTTCATGTAAGGCGACTGCACGTCGCTCGGCCAACAGCGGCCTACTGCAGACCGACACTTAAGACACACCAAATACAAATCGACATCGAGAGACAGGCCCTGTCATATGGCACTCGCGACGTATATGCTGAAATTGAATGTAAAGAATACGTCTTTTGTAGCGGGCGTCCCTCTACTGCAGTGTCACACATGACGAATAAAAAGGAAAACAGCAGAACGTCTGTGTAGGGCCATGTTTTTACCTACAGTGTCACTTGGCTGAATGTGTATAAGGCTCTGTGGCATCACTCAAACGCAGCCAAATTGTCACACTAGCTGTGTATCTCTAACAAAGTTGACGTATGTCCTCACCTCGGTGCCGGTTAAAACGATTTCGCCCCCGGGTGGGCTCGAACCACCAACCTTTCGGTTAACAGCCGAACGCGCTAGCCGATTGCGCCACGGAGGCCTTGACTTTAGCTCCCTTGTGCTCTGTATATCAACGCAATTCGTATACCTTCTGCAGGAATCTCGCAGAATGGTAGCATTTGCTTACGCCTCTTCACATGGATAACGTGCATGCACACTGTAGCGAGGCTCGTAAACGAATGACATCGCCAAGCATGACATTATACTACAAAATGCATACAAACCAATGTTCTGCCTATGCATTCAGAAAACCTCTGAGGCCAGTAGAATACTTGTCATAGGTTGTAGAACATCCCTTTCATTCAGTGTACTGCCATGTGTTAGATGCTGCTCGAGATAGCTCCGCTCCTTGCAGGAAGGTTTAAATAATGAATGCCTTCTGTGAGGTTCGAACTCACGACCCCTGGTTTACGAGACCAGTGCTCTACCACTGAGCTAAGAAGGCGGCAGCTTAGCGTTTGTGAGCTATCCCCAAATTGTTACTTCATCATACTGAATCTTGCAGCCCTCGACCAGATATCGGATTTGGCACACAGCTGCTGCTGGGGGTGTCCACATTGCCGTTTTCCAAATCTCTTGAATGTTTCGCCCTTACGATCGACGACGAGCGTCGGCCCACCAAAAGTTAGCGGTCTGCACAATCCTGACCTAGTGCACAGCTTGTGGGATAGCGTGGCTCGACTGCGAAATGCGCCTTTCGGCTCCTCTCTCTGGCTACAGTGCGCTGTTGTCCACAGTGGCACTGGCGTTGCCCATGGGGCTTCATGTAAGGCGACTGCACGTCGCTCGGCCAACAGCGGCCTACTGCAGACCGACACTTAAGACACACCAAATACAAATCGACATCGAGAGACAGGCCCTGTCATATGGCACTCGCGACGTATATGCTGAAATTGAATGTAAAGAATACGTCTTTTGTAGCGGGCGTCCCTCTACTGCAGTGTCACACATGACGAATAAAAAGGAAAACATCAGAACGTCTGTGTAGGGCCATGTTTTTACCTACAGTGTCACTTGGCTGAATGTGTATAAGGCTCTGTGGCATCACTCAAACGCAGCCAAATTGTCACACTAGCTGTGTATCTCTAACAAAGTTGACGTATGTCCTCACCTCGGTGCCGGTTAAAACGATTTCGCCCCCGGGTGGGCTCGAACCACCAACCTTTCGGTTAACAGCCGAACGCGCTAGCCGATTGCGCCACGGAGGCCTTGACTTTAGCTCCCTTGTGCTCTGTATATCAACGCAATTCGTATACCTTCTGCAGGAATCTCGCAGAATGGTAGCATTTGCTTACGCCTCTTCACATGGATAACGTGCATGCACACTGTAGCGAGGCTCGTAAACGAATGACATCGCCAAGCATGACATTATACTACAAAATGCATACAAACCAATGTTCTGCCTATGCATTCAGAAAACCTCTGAGGCCAGTAGAATACTTGTAATAGGTTGTAGAACATCCCTTTCATTCAGTGTACTGCCATGTGTTAGATGCTGCTCGAGATAGCTCCGCTCCTTGCAGGAAGGTTTAAATAATGAATGCCTTCTGTGAGGTTCGAACTCACGACCCCTGGTTTACGAGACCAGTGCTCTACCACTGAGCTAAGAAGGCGGCAGCTTAGCGTTTGTGAGCTATCCCCAAATTGTTACTTCATCATACTGAATCTTGCAGCCCTCGACCAGATATCGGATTTGGCACACAGCTGCTGCTGGGGGTGTCCACATTGCCGTTTTCCAAATCTCTTGAATGTTTCGCCCTTACGATCGACGACGAGCGTCGGCCCACCAAAAGTTAGCGGTCTGCACAATCCTGACCTAGTGCACAGCTTGTGGGATAGCGTGGCTCGACTGCGAAATGCGCCTTTCGGCTCCTCTCTCTGGCTACAGTGCGCTGTTGTCCACAGTGGCACTGGCGTTGCCCATGGGGCTTCATGTAAGGCGACTGCACGTCGCTCGGCCAACAGCGGCCTACTGCAGACCGACACTTAAGACACACCAAATACAAATCGACATCGAGAGACAGGCCCTGTCATATGGCACTCGCGACGTATATGCTGAAATTGAATGTAAAGAATACGTCTTTTGTAGCGGGCGTCCCTCTACTGCAGTGTCACACATGACGAATAAAAAGGAAAACAGCAGAACGTCTGTGTAGGGCCATGTTTTTACCTACAGTGTCACTTGGCTGAATGTGTATAAGGCTCTGTGGCATCACTCAAACGCAGCCAAATTGTCACACTAGCTGTGTATCTCTAACAAAGTTGACGTATGTCCTCACCTCGGTGCCGGTTAAAACGATTTCGCCCCCGGGTGGGCTCGAACCACCAACCTTTCGGTTAACAGCCGAACGCGCTAGCCGATTGCGCCACGGAGGCCTTGACTTTAGCTCCCTTGTGCTCTGTATATCAACGCAATTCGTATACCTTCTGCAGGAATCTCGCAGAATGGTAGCATTTGCTTACGCCTCTTCACATGGATAACGTGCATGCACACTGTAGCGAGGCTCGTAAACGAATGACATCGCCAAGCATGACATTATACTACAAAATGCATACAAACCAATGTTCTGCCTATGCATTCAGAAAACCTCTGAGGCCAGTAGAATACTTGTCATAGGTTGTAGAACATCCCTTTCATTCAGTGTACTGCCATGTGTTAGATGCTGCTCGAGATAGCTCCGCTCCTTGCAGGAAGGTTTAAATAATGAATGCCTTCTGTGAGGTTCGAACTCACGACCCCTGGTTTACGAGACCAGTGCTCTACCACTGAGCTAAGAAGGGGGCAGCTTAGCGTTTGTGAGCTATCCCCAAATTGTTACTTCATCATACTGAATCTTGCAGCCCTCGACCAGATATCGGATTTGGCACACAGCTGCTGCTGGGGGTGTCCACATTGCCGTTTTCCAAATCTCTTGAATGTTTCGCCCTTACGATCGACGACGAGCGTCGGCCCACCAAAAGTTAGCGGTCTGCACAATCCTGACCTAGTGCACAGCTTGTGGGATAGCGTGGCTCGACTGCGAAATGCGCCTTTCGGCTCCTCTCTCTGGCTACAGTGCGCTGTTGTCCACAGTGGCACTGGCGTTGCCCATGGGGCTTCATGTAAGGCGACTGCACGTCGCTCGGCCAACAGCGGCCTACTGCAGACCGACACTTAAGACACACCAAATACAAATCGACATCGAGAGACAGGCCCTGTCATATGGCACTCGCGACGTATATGCTGAAATTGAATGTAAAGAATACGTCTTTTGTAGCGGGCGTCCCTCTACTGCAGTGTCACACATGACGAATAAAAAGGAAAACATCAGAACGTCTGTGTAGGGCCATGTTTTTACCTACAGTGTCACTTGGCTGAATGTGTATAAGGCTCTGTGGCATCACTCAAACGCAGCCAAATTGTCACACTAGCTGTGTATCTCTAACAAAGTTGACGTATGTCCTCACCTCGGTGCCGGTTAAAACGATTTCGCCCCCGGGTGGGCTCGAACCACCAACCTTTCGGTTAACAGCCGAACGCGCTAGCCGATTGCGCCACGGAGGCCTTGACTTTAGCTCCCTTGTGCTCTGTATATCAACGCAATTCGTATACCTTCTGCAGGAATCTCGCAGAATGGTAGCATTTGCTTACGCCTCTTCACATGGATAACGTGCATGCACACTGTAGCGAGGCTCGTAAACGAATGACATCGCCAAGCATGACATTATACTACAAAATGCATACAAACCAATGTTCTGCCTATGCATTCAGAAAACCTCTGAGGCCAGTAGAATACTTGTAATAGGTTGTAGAACATCCCTTTCATTCAGTGTACTGCCATGTGTTAGATGCTGCTCGAGATAGCTCCGCTCCTTGCAGGAAGGTTTAAATAATGAATGCCTTCTGTGAGGTTCGAACTCACGACCCCTGGTTTACGAGACCAGTGCTCTACCACTGAGCTAAGAAGGCGGCAGCTTAGCGTTTGTGAGCTATCCCCAAATTGTTACTTCATCATACTGAATCTTGCAGCCCTCGACCAGATATCGGATTTGGCACACAGCTGCTGCTGGGGGTGTCCACATTGCCGTTTTCCAAATCTCTTGAATGTTTCGCCCTTACGATCGACGACGAGCGTCGGCCCACCAAAAGTTAGCGGTCTGCACAATCCTGACCTAGTGCACAGCTTGTGGGATAGCGTGGCTCGACTGCGAAATGCGCCTTTCGGCTCCTCTCTCTGGCTACAGTGCGCTGTTGTCCACAGTGGCACTGGCGTTGCCCATGGGGCTTCATGTAAGGCGACTGCACGTCGCTCGGCCAACAGCGGCCTACTGCAGACCGACACTTAAGACACACCAAATACAAATCGACATCGAGAGACAGGCCCTGTCATATGGCACTCGCGACGTATATGCTGAAATTGAATGTAAAGAATACGTCTTTTGTAGCGGGCGTCCCTCTACTGCAGTGTCACACATGACGAATAAAAAGGAAAACAGCAGAACGTCTGTGTAGGGCCATGTTTTTACCTACAGTGTCACTTGGCTGAATGTGTATAAGGCTCTGTGGCATCACTCAAACGCAGCCAAATTGTCACACTAGCTGTGTATCTCTAACAAAGTTGACGTATGTCCTCACCTCGGTGCCGGTTAAAACGATTTCGCCCCCGGGTGGGCTCGAACCACCAACCTTTCGGTTAACAGCCGAACGCGCTAGCCGATTGCGCCACGGAGGCCTTGACTTTAGCTCCCTTGTGCTCTGTATATCAACGCAATTCGTATACCTTCTGCAGGAATCTCGCAGAATGGTAGCATTT
This sequence comes from Schistocerca piceifrons, assembly GCF_021461385.2. NCBI lineage: Eukaryota > Metazoa > Arthropoda > Insecta > Orthoptera > Acrididae > Schistocerca > Schistocerca piceifrons. Next base: position 598,801,150 of record NC_060142.1, on the reverse strand, counting down.
GCTTACGCCTCTTCACATGGATAACGTGCATGCACACTGTAGCGAGGCTCGTAAACGAATGACATCGCCAAGCATGACATTATACTACAAAATGCATACAAACCAATGTTCTGCCTATGCATTCAGAAAACCTCTGAGGCCAGTAGAATACTTGTCATAGGTTGTAGAACATCCCTTTCATTCAGTGTACTGCCATGTGTTAGATGCTGCTCGAGATAGCTCCGCTCCTTGCAGGAAGGTTTAAATAATGAATGCCTTCTGTGAGGTTCGAACTCACGACCCCTGGTTTACGAGACCAGTGCTCTACCACTGAGCTAAGAAGGGGGCAGCTTAGCGTTTGTGAGCTATCCCCAAATTGTTACTTCATCATACTGAATCTTGCAGCCCTCGACCAGATATCGGATTTGGCACACAGCTGCTGCTGGGGGTGTCCACATTGCCGTTTTCCAAATCTCTTGAATGTTTCGCCCTTACGATCGACGACGAGCGTCGGCCCACCAAAAGTTAGCGGTCTGCACAATCCTGACCTAGTGCACAGCTTGTGGGATAGCGTGGCTCGACTGCGAAATGCGCCTTTCGGCTCCTCTCTCTGGCTACAGTGCGCTGTTGTCCACAGTGGCACTGGCGTTGCCCATGGGGCTTCATGTAAGGCGACTGCACGTCGCTCGGCCAACAGCGGCCTACTGCAGACCGACACTTAAGACACACCAAATACAAATCGACATCGAGAGACAGGCCCTGTCATATGGCACTCGCGACGTATATGCTGAAATTGAATGTAAAGAATACGTCTTTTGTAGCGGGCGTCCCTCTACTGCAGTGTCACACATGACGAATAAAAAGGATAACAGCAGAACGTCTGTGTAGGGCCATGTTTTTACCTACAGTGTCACTTGGCTGAATGTGTATAAGGCTCTGTGGCATCACTCAAACGCAGCCAAATTGTCACACTAGCTGTGTATCTCTAACAAAGTTGACGTATGTCCTCACCTCGGTGCCGGTTAAAACGATTTCGCCCCCGGGTGGGCTCGAACCACCAACCTTTCGGTTAACAGCCGAACGCGCTAGCCGATTGCGCCACGGAGGCCTTGACTTTAGCTCCCTTGTGCTCTGTATATCAACGCAATTCGTATACCTTCTGCAGGAATCTCGCAGAATGGTAGCATTTGCTTACGCCTCTTCACATGGATAACGTGCATGCACACTGTAGCGAGGCTCGTAAACGAATGACATCGCCAAGCATGACATTATACTACAAAATGCATACAAACCAATGTTCTGCCTATGCATTCAGAAAACCTCTGAGGCCAGTAGAATACTTGTAATAGGTTGTAGAACATCCCTTTCATTCAGTGTACTGCCATGTGTTAGATGCTGCTCGAGATAGCTCCGCTCCTTGCAGGAAGGTTTAAATAATGAATGCCTTCTGTGAGGTTCGAACTCACGACCCCTGGTTTACGAGACCAGTGCTCTACCACTGAGCTAAGAAGGCGGCAGCTTAGCGTTTGTGAGCTATCCCCAAATTGTTACTTCATCATACTGAATCTTGCAGCCCTCGACCAGATATCGGATTTGGCACACAGCTGCTGCTGGGGGTGTCCACATTGCCGTTTTCCAAATCTCTTGAATGTTTCGCCCTTACGATCGACGACGAGCGTCGGCCCACCAAAAGTTAGCGGTCTGCACAATCCTGACCTAGTGCACAGCTTGTGGGATAGCGTGGCTCGACTGCGAAATGCGCCTTTCGGCTCCTCTCTCTGGCTACAGTGCGCTGTTGTCCACAGTGGCACTGGCGTTGCCCATGGGGCTTCATGTAAGGCGACTGCACGTCGCTCGGCCAACAGCGGCCTACTGCAGACCGACACTTAAGACACACCAAATACAAATCGACATCGAGAGACAGGCCCTGTCATATGGCACTCGCGACGTATATGCTGAAATTGAATGTAAAGAATACGTCTTTTGTAGCGGGCGTCCCTCTACTGCAGTGTCACACATGACGAATAAAAAGGAAAACAGCAGAACGTCTGTGTAGGGCCATGTTTTTACCTACAGTGTCACTTGGCTGAATGTGTATAAGGCTCTGTGGCATCACTCAAACGCAGCCAAATTGTCACACTAGCTGTGTATCTCTAACAAAGTTGACGTATGTCCTCACCTCGGTGCCGGTTAAAACGATTTCGCCCCCGGGTGGGCTCGAACCACCAACCTTTCGGTTAACAGCCGAACGCGCTAGCCGATTGCGCCACGGAGGCCTTGACTTTAGCTCCCTTGTGCTCTGTATATCAACGCAATTCGTATACCTTCTGCAGGAATCTCGCAGAATGGTAGCATTTGCTTACGCCTCTTCACATGGATAACGTGCATGCACACTGTAGCGAGGCTCGTAAACGAATGACATCGCCAAGCATGACATTATACTACAAAATGCATACAAACCAATGTTCTGCCTATGCATTCAGAAAACCTCTGAGGCCAGTAGAATACTTGTCATAGGTTGTAGAACATCCCTTTCATTCAGTGTACTGCCATGTGTTAGATGCTGCTCGAGATAGCTCCGCTCCTTGCAGGAAGGTTTAAATAATGAATGCCTTCTGTGAGGTTCGAACTCACGACCCCTGGTTTACGAGACCAGTGCTCTACCACTGAGCTAAGAAGGCGGCAGCTTAGCGTTTGTGAGCTATCCCCAAATTGTTACTTCATCATACTGAATCTTGCAGCCCTCGACCAGATATCGGATTTGGCACACAGCTGCTGCTGGGGGTGTCCACATTGCCGTTTTCCAAATCTCTTGAATGTTTCGCCCTTACGATCGACGACGAGCGTCGGCCCACCAAAAGTTAGCGGTCTGCACAATCCTGACCTAGTGCACAGCTTGTGGGATAGCGTGGCTCGACTGCGAAATGCGCCTTTCGGCTCCTCTCTCTGGCTACAGTGCGCTGTTGTCCACAGTGGCACTGGCGTTGCCCATGGGGCTTCATGTAAGGCGACTGCACGTCGCTCGGCCAACAGCGGCCTACTGCAGACCGACACTTAAGACACACCAAATACAAATCGACATCGAGAGACAGGCCCTGTCATATGGCACTCGCGACGTATATGCTGAAATTGAATGTAAAGAATACGTCTTTTGTAGCGGGCGTCCCTCTACTGCAGTGTCACACATGACGAATAAAAAGGAAAACAGCAGAACGTCTGTGTAGGGCCATGTTTTTACCTACAGTGTCACTTGGCTGAATGTGTATAAGGCTCTGTGGCATCACTCAAACGCAGCCAAATTGTCACACTAGCTGTGTATCTCTAACAAAGTTGACGTATGTCCTCACCTCGGTGCCGGTTAAAACGATTTCGCCCCCGGGTGGGCTCGAACCACCAACCTTTCGGTTAACAGCCGAACGCGCTAGCCGATTGCGCCACGGAGGCCTTGACTTTAGCTCCCTTGTGCTCTGTATATCAACGCAATTCGTATACCTTCTGCAGGAATCTCGCAGAATGGTAGCATTTGCTTACGCCTCTTCACATGGATAACGTGCATGCACACTGTAGCGAGGCTCGTAAACGAATGACATCGCCAAGCATGACATTATACTACAAAATGCATACAAACCAATGTTCTGCCTATGCATTCAGAAAACCTCTGAGGCCAGTAGAATACTTGTCATAGGTTGTAGAACATCCCTTTCATTCAGTGTACTGCCATGTGTTAGATGCTGCTCGAGATAGCTCCGCTCCTTGCAGGAAGGTTTAAATAATGAATGCCTTCTGTGAGGTTCGAACTCACGACCCCTGGTTTACGAGACCAGTGCTCTACCACTGAGCTAAGAAGGCGGCAGCTTAGCGTTTGTGAGCTATCCCCAAATTGTTACTTCATCATACTGAATCTTGCAGCCCTCGACCAGATATCGGATTTGGCACACAGCTGCTGCTGGGGGTGTCCACATTGCCGTTTTCCAAATCTCTTGAATGTTTCGCCCTTACGATCGACGACGAGCGTCGGCCCACCAAAAGTTAGCGGTCTGCACAATCCTGACCTAGTGCACAGCTTGTGGGATAGCGTGGCTCGACTGCGAAATGCGCCTTTCGGCTCCTCTCTCTGGCTACAGTGCGCTGTTGTCCACAGTGGCACTGGCGTTGCCCATGGGGCTTCATGTAAGGCGACTGCACGTCGCTCGGCCAACAGCGGCCTACTGCAGACCGACACTTAAGACACACCAAATACAAATCGACATCGAGAGACAGGCCCTGTCATATGGCACTCGCGACGTATATGCTGAAATTGAATGTAAAGAATACGTCTTTTGTAGCGGGCGTCCCTCTACTGCAGTGTCACACATGACGAATAAAAAGGAAAACAGCAGAACGTCTGTGTAGGGCCATGTTTTTACCTACAGTGTCACTTGGCTGAATGTGTATAAGGCTCTGTGGCATCACTCAAACGCAGCCAAATTGTCACACTAGCTGTGTATCTCTAACAAAGTTGACGTATGTCCTCACCTCGGTGCCGGTTAAAACGATTTCGCCCCCGGGTGGGCTCGAACCACCAACCTTTCGGTTAACAGCCGAACGCGCTAGCCGATTGCGCCACGGAGGCCTTGACTTTAGCTCCCTTGTGCTCTGTATATCAACGCAATTCGTATACCTTCTGCAGGAATCTCGCAGAATGGTAGCATTTGCTTACGCCTCTTCACATGGATAACGTGCATGCACACTGTAGCGAGGCTCGTAAACGAATGACATCGCCAAGCATGACATTATACTACAAAATGCATACAAACCAATGTTCTGCCTATGCATTCAGAAAACCTCTGAGGCCAGTAGAATACTTGTCATAGGTTGTAGAACATCCCTTTCATTCAGTGTACTGCCATGTGTTAGATGCTGCTCGAGATAGCTCCGCTCCTTGCAGGAAGGTTTAAATAATGAATGCCTACTGTGAGGTTCGAACTCACGACCCTTGGTTTACGAGACCAGTGCTCTACCACTGAGCTAAGAAGGCGGCAGCTTAGCGTTTGTGAGCTATCCCCAAATTGTTACTTCATCATACTGAATCTTGCAGCCCTCGACCAGATATCGGATTTGGCACACAGCTGCTGCTGGGGGTGTCCACATTGCCGTTTTCCAAATCTCTTGAATGTTTCGCCCTTACGATCGACGACGAGCGTCGGCCCACCAAAAGTTAGCGGTCTGCACAATCCTGACCTAGTGCACAGCTTGTGGGATAGCGTGGCTCGACTGCGAAATGCGCCTTTCGGCTCCTCTCTCTGGCTACAGTGCGCTGTTGTCCACAGTGGCACTGGCGTTGCCCATGGGGCTTCATGTAAGGCGACTGCACGTCGCTCGGCCAACAGCGGCCTACTGCAGACCGACACTTAAGACACACCAAATACAAATCGACATCGAGAGACAGGCCCTGTCATATGGCACTCGCGACGTATATGCTGAAATTGAATGTAAAGAATACGTCTTTTGTAGCGGGCGTCCCTCTACTGCAGTGTCACACATGACGAATAAAAAGGAAAACATCAGAACGTCTGTGTAGGGCCATGTTTTTACCTACAGTGTCACTTGGCTGAATGTGTATAAGGCTCTGTGGCATCACTCAAACGCAGCCAAATTGTCACACTAGCTGTGTATCTCTAACAAAGTTGACGTATGTCCTCACCTCGGTGCCGGTTAAAACGATTTCGCCCCCGGGTGGGCTCGAACCACCAACCTTTCGGTTAACAGCCGAACGCGCTAGCCGATTGCGCCACGGAGGCCTTGACTTTAGCTCCCTTGTGCTCTGTATATCAACGCAATTCGTATACCTTCTGCAGGAATCTCGCAGAATGGTAGCATTTGCTTACGCCTCTTCACATGGATAACGTGCATGCACACTGTAGCGAGGCTCGTAAACGAATGACATCGCCAAGCATGACATTATACTACAAAATGCATACAAACCAATGTTCTGCCTATGCATTCAGAAAACCTCTGAGGCCAGTAGAATACTTGTCATAGGTTGTAGAACATCCCTTTCATTCAGTGTACTGCCATGTGTTAGATGCTGCTCGAGATAGCTCCGCTCCTTGCAGGAAGGTTTAAATAATGAATGCCTACTGTGAGGTTCGAACTCACGACCCTTGGTTTACGAGACCAGTGCTCTACCACTGAGCTAAGAAGGCGGCAGCTTAGCGTTTGTGAGCTATCCCCAAATTGTTACTTCATCATACTGAATCTTGCAGCCCTCGACCAGATATCGGATTTGGCACACAGCTGCTGCTGGGGGTGTCCACATTGCCGTTTTCCAAATCTCTTGAATGTTTCGCCCTTACGATCGACGACGAGCGTCGGCCCACCAAAAGTTAGCGGTCTGCACAATCCTGACCTAGTGCACAGCTTGTGGGATAGCGTGGCTCGACTGCGAAATGCGCCTTTCGGCTCCTCTCTCTGGCTACAGTGCGCTGTTGTCCACAGTGGCACTGGCGTTGCCCATGGGGCTTCATGTAAGGCGACTGCACGTCGCTCGGCCAACAGCGGCCTACTGCAGACCGACACTTAAGACACACCAAATACAAATCGACATCGAGAGACAGGCCCTGTCATATGGCACTCGCGACGTATATGCTGAAATTGAATGTAAAGAATACGTCTTTTGTAGCGGGCGTCCCTCTACTGCAGTGTCACACATGACGAATAAAAAGGAAAACATCAGAACGTCTGTGTAGGGCCATGTTTTTACCTACAGTGTCACTTGGCTGAATGTGTATAAGGCTCTGTGGCATCACTCAAACGCAGCCAAATTGTCACACTAGCTGTGTATCTCTAACAAAGTTGACGTATGTCCTCACCTCGGTGCCGGTTAAAACGATTTCGCCCCCGGGTGGGCTCGAACCACCAACCTTTCGGTTAACAGCCGAACGCGCTAGCCGATTGCGCCACGGAGGCCTTGACTTTAGCTCCCTTGTGCTCTGTATATCAACGCAATTCGTATACCTTCTGCAGGAATCTCGCAGAATGGTAGCATTTGCTTACGCCTCTTCACATGGATAACGTGCATGCACACTGTAGCGAGGCTCGTAAACGAATGACATCGCCAAGCATGACATTATACTACAAAATGCATACAAACCAATGTTCTGCCTATGCATTCAGAAAACCTCTGAGGCCAGTAGAATACTTGTCATAGGTTGTAGAACATCCCTTTCATTCAGTGTACTGCCATGTGTTAGATGCTGCTCGAGATAGCTCCGCTCCTTGCAGGAAGGTTTAAATAATGAATGCCTTCTGTGAGGTTCGAACTCACGACCCCTGGTTTACGAGACCAGTGCTCTACCACTGAGCTAAGAAGGCGGCAGCTTAGCGTTTGTGAGCTATCCCCAAATTGTTAGTTCATCATACTGAATCTTGCAGCCCTCGACCAGATATCGGATTTGGCACACAGCTGCTGCTGGGGGTGTCCACATTGCCGTTTTCCAAATCTCTTGAATGTTTCGCCCTTACGATCGACGACGAGCGTCGGCCCACCAAAAGTTAGCGGTCTGCACAATCCTGACCTAGTGCACAGCTTGTGGGATAGCGTGGCTCGACTGCGAAATGCGCCTTTCGGCTCCTCTCTCTGGCTACAGTGCGCTGTTGTCCACAGTGGCACTGGCGTTGCCCATGGGGCTTCATGTAAGGCGACTGCACGTCGCTCGGCCAACAGCGGCCTACTGCAGACCGACACTTAAGACACACCAAATACAAATCGACATCGAGAGACAGGCCCTGTCATATGGCACTCGCGACGTATATGCTGAAATTGAATGTAAAGAATACGTCTTTTGTAGCGGGCGTCCCTCTACTGCAGTGTCACACATGACGAATAAAAAGGAAAACAGCAGAACGTCTGTGTAGGGCCATGTTTTTACCTACAGTGTCACTTGGCTGAATGTGTATAAGGCTCTGTGGCATCACTCAAACGCAGCCAAATTGTCACACTAGCTGTGTATCTCTAACAAAGTTGACGTATGTCCTCACCTCGGTGCCGGTTAAAACGATTTCGCCCCCGGGTGGGCTCGAACCACCAACCTTTCGGTTAACAGCCGAACGCGCTAGCCGATTGCGCCACGGAGGCCTTGACTTTAGCTCCCTTGTGCTCTGTATATCAACGCAATTCGTATACCTTCTGCAGGAATCTCGCAGAATGGTAGCATTTGCTTACGCCTCTTCACATGGATAACGTGCATGCACACTGTAGCGAGGCTCGTAAACGAATGACATCGCCAAGCATGACATTATACTACAAAATGCATACAAACCAATGTTCTGCCTATGCATTCAGAAAACCTCTGAGGCCAGTAGAATACTTGTCATAGGTTGTAGAACATCCCTTTCATTCAGTGTACTGCCATGTGTTAGATGCTGCTCGAGATAGCTCCGCTCCTTGCAGGAAGGTTTAAATAATGAATGCCTTCTGTGAGGTTCGAACTCACGACCCCTGGTTTACGAGACCAGTGCTCTACCACTGAGCTAAGAAGGCGGCAGCTTAGCGTTTGTGAGCTATCCCCAAATTGTTAGTTCATCATACTGAATCTTGCAGCCCTCGACCAGATATCGGATTTGGCACACAGCTGCTGCTGGGGGTGTCCACATTGCCGTTTTCCAAATCTCTTGAATGTTTCGCCCTTACGATCGACGACGAGCGTCGGCCCACCAAAAGTTAGCGGTCTGCACAATCCTGACCTAGTGCACAGCTTGTGGGATAGCGTGGCTCGACTGCGAAATGCGCCTTTCGGCTCCTCTCTCTGGCTACAGTGCGCTGTTGTCCACAGTGGCACTGGCGTTGCCCATGGGGCTTCATGTAAGGCGACTGCACGTCGCTCGGCCAACAGCGGCCTACTGCAGACCGACACTTAAGACACACCAAATACAAATCGACATCGAGAGACAGGCCCTGTCATATGGCACTCGCGACGTATATGCTGAAATTGAATGTAAAGAATACGTCTTTTGTAGCGGGCGTCCCTCTACTGCAGTGTCACACATGACGAATAAAAAGGAAAACAGCAGAACGTCTGTGTAGGGCCATGTTTTTACCTACAGTGTCACTTGGCTGAATGTGTATAAGGCTCTGTGGCATCACTCAAACGCAGCCAAATTGTCACACTAGCTGTGTATCTCTAACAAAGTTGACGTATGTCCTCACCTCGGTGCCGGTTAAAACGATTTCGCCCCCGGGTGGGCTCGAACCACCAACCTTTCGGTTAACAGCCGAACGCGCTAGCCGATTGCGCCACGGAGGCCTTGACTTTAGCTCCCTTGTGCTCTGTATATCAACGCAATTCGTATACCTTCTGCAGGAATCTCGCAGAATGGTAGCATTTGCTTACGCCTCTTCACATGGATAACGTGCATGCACACTGTAGCGAGGCTCGTAAACGAATGACATCGCCAAGCATGACATTATACTACAAAATGCATACAAACCAATGTTCTGCCTATGCATTCAGAAAACCTCTGAGGCCAGTAGAATACTTGTCATAGGTTGTAGAACATCCCTTTCATTCAGTGTACTGCCATGTGTTAGATGCTGCTCGAGATAGCTCCGCTCCTTGCAGGAAGGTTTAAATAATGAATGCCTACTGTGAGGTTCGAACTCACGACCCTTGGTTTACGAGACCAGTGCTCTACCACTGAGCTAAGAAGGCGGCAGCTTAGCGTTTGTGAGCTATCCCCAAATTGTTACTTCATCATACTGAATCTTGCAGCCCTCGACCAGATATCGGATTTGGCACACAGCTGCTGCTGGGGGTGTCCACATTGCCGTTTTCCAAATCTCTTGAATGTTTCGCCCTTACGATCGACGACGAGCGTCGGCCCACCAAAAGTTAGCGGTCTGCACAATCCTGACCTAGTGCACAGCTTGTGGGATAGCGTGGCTCGACTGCGAAATGCGCCTTTCGGCTCCTCTCTCTGGCTACAGTGCGCTGTTGTCCACAGTGGCACTGGCGTTGCCCATGGGGCTTCATGTAAGGCGACTGCACGTCGCTCGGCCAACAGCGGCCTACTGCAGACCGACACTTAAGACACACCAAATACAAATCGACATCGAGAGACAGGCCCTGTCATATGGCACTCGCGACGTATATGCTGAAATTGAATGTAAAGAATACGTCTTTTGTAGCGGGCGTCCCTCTACTGCAGTGTCACACATGACGAATAAAAAGGAAAACATCAGAACGTCTGTGTAGGGCCATGTTTTTACCTACAGTGTCACTTGGCTGAATGTGTATAAGGCTCTGTGGCATCACTCAAACGCAGCCAAATTGTCACACTAGCTGTGTATCTCTAACAAAGTTGACGTATGTCCTCACCTCGGTGCCGGTTAAAACGATTTCGCCCCCGGGTGGGCTCGAACCACCAACCTTTCGGTTAACAGCCGAACGCGCTAGCCGATTGCGCCACGGAGGCCTTGACTTTGGCTCCCTTGTGCTCTGTATATCAACGCAATTCGTATACCTTCTGCAGGAATCTCGCAGAATGGTAGCATTTGCTTACGCCTCTTCACATGGATAACGTGCATGCACACTGTAGCGAGGCTCGTAAACGAATGACATCGCCAAGCATGACATTATACTACAAAATGCATACAAACCAATGTTCTGCCTATGCATTCAGAAAACCTCTGAGGCCAGTAGAATACTTGTCATAGGTTGTAGAACATCCCTTTCATTCAGTGTACTGCCATGTGTTAGATGCTGCTCGAGATAGCTCCGCTCCTTGCAGGAAGGTTTAAATAATGAATGCCTTCTGTGAGGTTCGAACTCACGACCCCTGGTTTACGAGACCAGTGCTCTACCACTGAGCTAAGAAGGCGGCAGCTTAGCGTTTGTGAGCTATCCCCAAATTGTTACTTCATCATACTGAATCTTGCAGCCCTCGACCAGATATCGGATTTGGCACACAGCTGCTGCTGGGGGTGTCCACATTGCCGTTTTCCAAATCTCTTGAATGTTTCGCCCTTACGATCGACGACGAGCGTCGGCCCACCAAAAGTTAGCGGTCTGCACAATCCTGACCTAGTGCACAGCTTGTGGGATAGCGTGGCTCGACTGCGAAATGCGCCTTTCGGCTCCTCTCTCTGGCTACAGTGCGCTGTTGTCCACAGTGGCACTGGCGTTGCCCATGGGGCTTCATGTAAGGCGACTGCACGTCGCTCGGCCAACAGCGGCCTACTGCAGACCGACACTTAAGACACACCAAATACAAATCGACATCGAGAGACAGGCCCTGTCATATGGCACTCGCGACGTATATGCTGAAATTGAATGTAAAGAATACGTCTTTTGTAGCGGGCGTCCCTCTACTGCAGTGTCACACATGACGAATAAAAAGGAAAACATCAGAACGTCTGTGTAGGGCCATGTTTTTACCTACAGTGTCACTTGGCTGAATGTGTATAAGGCTCTGTGGCATCACTCAAACGCAGCCAAATTGTCACACTAGCTGTGTATCTCTAACAAAGTTGACGTATGTCCTCACCTCGGTGCCGGTTAAAACGATTTCGCCCCCGGGTGGGCTCGAACCACCAACCTTTCGGTTAACAGCCGAACGCGCTAGCCGATTGCGCCACGGAGGCCTTGACTTTGGCTCCCTTGTGCTCTGTATATCAACGCAATTCGTATACCTTCTGCAGGAATCTCGCAGAATGGTAGCATTTGCTTACGCCTCTTCACATGGATAACGTGCATGCACACTGTAGCGAGGCTCGTAAACGAATGACATCGCCAAGCATGACATTATACTACAAAATGCATACAAACCAATGTTCTGCCTATGCATTCAGAAAACCTCTGAGGCCAGTAGAATACTTGTCATAGGTTGTAGAACATCCCTTTCATTCAGTGTACTGCCATGTGTTAGATGCTGCTCGAGATAGCTCCGCTCCTTGCAGGAAGGTTTAAATAATGAATGCCTTCTGTGAGGTTCGAACTCACGACCCCTGGTTTACGAGACCAGTGCTCTACCACTGAGCTAAGAAGGCGGCAGCTTAGCGTTTGTGAGCTATCCCCAAATTGTTACTTCATCATACTGAATCTTGCAGCCCTCGACCAGATATCGGATTTGGCACACAGCTGCTGCTGGGGGTGTCCACATTGCCGTTTTCCAAATCTCTTGAATGTTTCGCCCTTACGATCGACGACGAGCGTCGGCCCACCAAAAGTTAGCGGTCTGCACAATCCTGACCTAGTGCACAGCTTGTGGGATAGCGTGGCTCGACTGCGAAATGCGCCTTTCGGCTCCTCTCTCTGGCTACAGTGCGCTGTTGTCCACAGTGGCACTGGCGTTGCCCATGGGGCTTCATGTAAGGCGACTGCACGTCGCTCGGCCAACAGCGGCCTACTGCAGACCGACACTTAAGACACACCAAATACAAATCGACATCGAGAGACAGGCCCTGTCATATGGCACTCGCGACGTATATGCTGAAATTGAATGTAAAGAATACGTCTTTTGTAGCGGGCGTCCCTCTACTGCAGTGTCACACATGACGAATAAAAAGGAAAACATCAGAACGTCTGTGTAGGGCCATGTTTTTACCTACAGTGTCACTTGGCTGAATGTGTATAAGGCTCTGTGGCATCACTCAAACGCAGCCAAATTGTCACACTAGCTGTGTATCTCTAACAAAGTTGACGTATGTCCTCACCTCGGTGCCGGTTAAAACGATTTCGCCCCCGGGTGGGCTCGAACCACCAACCTTTCGGTTAACAGCCGAACGCGCTAGCCGATTGCGCCACGGAGGCCTTGACTTTAGCTCCCTTGTGCTCTGTATATCAACGCAATTCGTATACCTTCTGCAGGAATCTCGCAGAATGGTAGCATTTGCTTACGCCTCTTCACATGGATAACGTGCATGCACACTGTAGCGAGGCTCGTAAACGAATGACATCGCCAAGCATGACATTATACTACAAAATGCATACAAACCAATGTTCTGCCTATGCATTCAGAAAACCTCTGAGGCCAGTAGAATACTTGTCATAGGTTGTAGAACATCCCTTTCATTCAGTGTACTGCCATGTGTTAGATGCTGCTCGAGATAGCTCCGCTCCTTGCAGGAAGGTTTAAAAAATGAATGCCTTCTGTGAGGTTCGAACTCACGACCCCTGGTTTACGAGACCAGTGCTCTACCACTTTTTTTTTTTTTTTTTTTTTTTTTTTTTTTTTACAGCATTCTTTTAAGTCCAAAGGGAACACACACAGACACACACACACACACACACACACACACACACACACAGACACACACACACACACACTTAAATAAAAAGAAGATATAATTGGTTTCTAATGCAAACAGCAAAGGGTGGATTTGTACCTCAATTTATATATACTGGGAGTGCATAATAAATTCATATTTTTTTTCATTGTGTAAAGTTAGAGGTGACAGTGAGATTCAGGCCTGCGGAAGCAAAGTGGGCAGGGGTCGAAGCCCGAGGCCTGGCCACGATGACTCCACCGTCCTGTTTCCGAAAGGCACCTGTACAAGGGCGTAGTATTATCCCCTACTGTCTCGGTTCGTGGTCGCTCGTTTGTTTTTCTTGAGCGCCCTAAAGGTCCACGAAAACTTCAGTCCTGTATGTAGAGAAGAAACATACACCAAGGCGGTAAATCCCGAAACAGTATAAAAGAAAATGGCTCACACAGGTGTCCTTAGCCAACACCCTCTCTTTCAAATGTCAGGCTAAGCATATTTGCAAAATCATCACGGAGGCCTGGCAATCGCAAGCGCTGCCAGTAAGCAGTAAGCATGTACTGCCGAAACGCTAGGTGTCCATCGTCTTCATGACAACTGATGACAAAATGTACGAAATGTCCAATCAACCACATGACTGTATGGAGCTTCGTTCGCGGAAAAAAGGAGGAATCGGGCCGGACGATGATGTCAATAGTATAAGCGGCTTCAGCAGACCTAGTGACAAAAGCAAGTTGTTTCCTGAGCCAACGCCAATTGGCAAGGTGCCCACAGCAGGTGAATCGATGTTCAAGGGTATCCAGGAGACCACACCGAGTACAGGTGTCCGTGTCAGAAAGACCAATACGGTGCAGTCGTACATTGGTGGGAACCAAATTATTTATTACCCTATACCACGTGGACGCCACGGCCATAGAGTGTATCGGCAGACTAACATTCTTCCAGACGTTCCTCCAGGACACAGATGGAGACGCCAGTTCTATTGGATTGGGACCGGCCAGCCCCTCCCAGCGGGCAATCAAGCCCTTGGTCGTTGGCACCGGTCGCCGCAAGAAGACGTCACCGAGGTAACTCACCGCAATGTAAAACTCCCGAATGTGTTTCAGCTTAATATTTAGGCGTCCGACATCGACAGGTGGAGCAAGGCTCGCCGGACGCACAACAGTAAAAAGCCTGGATGTAATTGAAGTCTCTTCTTGCGTAACAATTAGAGTCGTTCGGCGGACGTACAAAGCAGACGCCTTGCGAGTAATGTCAGAGAGGCCCAAGCCTCCGGAGATACGCGGTTTCGTCATAACCTCGTAACGTAACTTGAATAGATGGCCCTTCCATATAAACCTGCTAGACAATTGGCGCAACCTTTTCGCCACCATCATGGGAAGTGGGAACAGCTGAGCAACATAATAAGCTTTACATAGAACGTAGGTGTCTAAAATTCTGACTTTTTGCAAAATGGTAGCAGAGCGCTGCTCATGGACCATCAGAGCCCCCTGTATCTTCTCGGTGACAGATTTCCAATTGAGAGCCGCCATTTTTAGAGGACACCGATCAATGATAATCCCCAAGGACGTATGGCGATCGACAAAAGTGGCCCAAGGGACATCAGCATCGCGAAATCCTCGAATATCAAGGAACTTACATTTACCCTGATTGAGACGCGCTCCAGAGACACGACAGTATGCATCAACTGCCCCTTTCAACAACCGGATATCATCACGTTGACGGAGGAGAACAACGACATCATCCGCATATGCCTTAACAGAGAGCTTCCCACCAGAGAGGGACATACCCTGAAGCTTGAGAGCAATAGTCCGAAGCAGCGGTTCCAGGGACAATACGAATAAAGACATAGAGAGCGGACTACCCTGAGGCACTCCGCGGCGGATAGCAATGGGCGGCGTCAGCTGCCCATTGACTGACACCCGAGCTGTTATTCCCCTATACAAATTGCCAAGAACACCACGTGATGAAGCGTTAAAACCTATTGTACCTAAAACATGATCTAAAAACACATGACTGACGTGATCAAAAGCCTTGTAAAAATCAAGGAAGGCAAAGGCACAATGTACGTTTGTAACCGCCGCAACCGAGACAACATCCCGATATTCGGCTACTGGTGTCAGAATAGATCTATCATGAAAACAACATTGATGTGCACCAATCACACCCCGAAGCAGAGAAGACAACCGGCTATTGAGCGCTCTAGCAGCTGTCTTGTAGTCAAAGTTCAGCAATGTGAGCGGACGAAGATTGGCAGCAGATAAACGACCAGAGGACTTCGGAATTAAAACAATTTTCCCTACTTTAAAATCGGCAGGCACATCCACCCCCTTGACAATCTCATTTAAAATCTGCGTAAAAATGCCACCCAAAAGAGGCCAAAAACGGAGATAAAATTCTTTAGGCAGGCCGTCTGGACCCGGCGATTTACTGGACGGAGAGCGAGCAATAAAATCGAAAACATCATCTACCTGGAACTCCCGGAGAAATTCGCCGTTCGCGTCAGGCGCGATCGTCGCAGTTAGATCCCCAAGGACATCATCCGAAAGAGACTCACCAGAATCATCGGCAGAATATAGACTAGTATAATACTGATGAAGAGCACGAACCATTTCCTCCTGTGCAATAAGCTGTCGTCCATCATCCACCGTAAGAGAAGAGATGAAGGAGCGACGACGACGAGTCTGATGCCGTAGCAGGTGGTACAAGGATGTCAGTTCACCTTCAACAAGAGAGTGAGGTTTCGACTTAACTCGCAGACCATCCATCTGTCGTCGTTTAAGGCTCAAGAGCTTGGCTTTAATACGACGAACATCATGGATCCGCAGTGGAGAGGTACCCGCCGCGTCATATAGTTCACGCAGGACAGAGTAGTAATATTCATACGTGTTCTTAAAATCACGCGTCCTAGCAGCACAGTAGAAAATCAAAGTCTGACGAATCTTGGGCTTGGCAAACGCAGTCCACCAAACCAGCAAGGAGGGGTATCGCGGGACAGAGCGAAGACATCGCTCCCACACGCCACTTATAACATCATCCATAGCACTGTCGGCAAGGTGGGAAACATTTAACATCCACTGGGAACGATAAAGTTTTGCAGGTTGGTGACTAAGATTTACAGTTGCAGTAAAAGCACAATGGTCAGAAAAACTAGTAGGAATAACATCGACAGAAAGAATTTTATCACATAAAAAATCAGATAAATAGAATCTGTCGAGTCTACTGCATGAGGACCCGGTAAAAAACGTATATTTCACCAGGGTTGGATATTTGTGTTCCCAAACATCACGCAGATGCATCGTACGAACTAAGTCATGTAAATCACGGCAATAATTAAAATTGGGGGACTGGTCTGCAGGGCGTAAAACACAATTAAAATCGCCTCCGAGCAGGAGACTCCGAGGACTCTGGCGCAAAAGATAAATAAGCTCTTCTTTATAAAAGCGCGATCGAGCCACAGTGTGACCCGAACCAGAGGGGGCATACAAAACAACGAGGCGGAGATCAAAAAGACGACAACCAATCCCACGGCCAGAGTCAAGGAATTCAATGTCAGTAATAGGAATGCCCTCTCGAAAGAAAAGAGCAGTTCCTGTTGAATATTCCGGCGCGACATTAAAAGCAGTTTGAAATCCAGGTAGAGAGAGATTAGAAAACAACACTTCCTGCAAAAACACTACGCCGCAAAGAGGCAATGCGAACGTCGGACTCAATACGGTTAACATTTAAGGTAAGAAAGGTGTATGCTTGAACCATAGACAGAAAAGCGAGAAAACAAATCACCTACACCGACGCACCAGCGTCACAGTCCATACCAGGGGTGACGGAGGCATCCGAGGGAGGGGGACTGCTACCCCGTTCCGCGGATCCCTTACGTTTCGGTTTTTTACGAACAGCATTAACGTTCGGCTGAACGCGTAACTTGCGTCGGCTGACGGGCAAGGAAGCTTCAGCCGCCGGTGACGTAGGAGGGTCAAGTTCTGTATCCGACACCACCCGCGCCGGTCCACATGCGGGATCCGGGGTCGCGGCGGAAACATCCGACGAAACGGAATGGTCAACACCTGCACTAGCTTCCGGCAAACATGGACTGCACGGAGGCGAAACGTGAGCAGGAAGGTCCGAGGCCGCAGAGTTGGAAGGAAGCGGAGCAGCTCCGCTGGCAGAGGTATGGGGCAGCGAAGCAGAAAGTTGTCGCGGCTCCACTTGTTGTGACATCGAAGTCGGTTTGGAAGACGGCGCCAACAGGCCCGACCGACGACCCGACTCGAGAGAAGCTGCGTCGGAGGCCGGAGGGGGGCCAGCAGCCGCCACCGGAACCGCTACCTCAGGAGGGCAGGGAGCAGCTACAGTACACAGTGGCTCGGAGGATGCCGGTCGCTCGGACTGGGGCATCTCAGGGAGATCCTCATCCGTACTATTTCCATCGTGTGGGCGACGCCTCTTATTATTCAAAAGTGGCACACCCACCTGAGGGACAGACGGAACAACATCAGATTTAGCACGCAAAGGAGGAAATTCTGTGTCAGGGGTGCGCAAAACCTGTGGCGGGGCGCTACTACCACTGGACTGTGCTACACCAAGAGCAGAACCACCTGCAACGAGGTCAGCGACCGTTAACTTGCGACGCTGTTCGAGAGAATTTTTTAAAACAAAAACCCTCCGCGGACAGTCAGTACGCACGTGACCACTTTCATTGCACAAAAAACAGGTGCCAACCTGACCACTATATGTTACATGGACACGATATCCACCGATCTGCAGGTGAGATGGAATATTCTGCTTAATGTGCATTTCGACTGAACGAATACCACTGTAACATTGCAGGCGATGTTGGCTTGACCAGCGTTCAAGGCGAATGCTCTTTACATCACCATACTTTTGTAGACCCTCCTTAAGATAGACATTATCCACCTCCGGTGGAAGGTTGTAAACACGAACATTGGTATACGTGATGGAAGCATTGGAAAGCAGAACGGTACTTACAGAATCATCCCGATGCCGAAAGAGAACTTGATGACCATATTTAGAAAGAATTTTATCAACCTGAAGTGGGTCCATGAACTTAACAAAGAAAACATACAGTTCGGTATCAAAATAAGCAGTGTGCACCTGATCCGAATGAACACCAAAGGTATCTACCAACCAATCATGAATCTCAAGGGAACTAGGTTGCACATTGCGGGTTGACTTGTCGAAAGTAAAACTAACTGTAGCCTGACGAGGAATAACCTGGGACGACATTTTCAAAATAGGCGGTCGAAACCGCTACACACAACACACTGAAATAAGGACAGAAAGTAACACAAGGTACGAAACAACGACGGAGAAACACTCACAGAAGTTGCAACACAACACGTAAACAACGATAGTCCACTATACGTAACACTACGGCGGAGCGGAAGACTAGGCACGTCCACACTGCACGGCGTCTAAAGCGGAACTCTTTCCACTGAGCTAAGAAGGCGGCAGCTTAGCGTTTGTGAGCTATCCCCAAATTGTTACTTCACCATACTGAATCTTGCAGCCCTCGACCAGATATCGGATTTGGCACACAGCTGCTGCTGGGGGTGTCCACATTGCCGTTTTCCAAATCTCTTGAATGTTTCGCCCTTACGATCGACGACGAGCGTCGGCCCACCAAAAGTTAGCGGTCTGCACAATCCTGACCTAGTGCACAGCTTGTGGGATAGCGTGGCTCGACTGCGAAATGCGCCTTTCGGCTCCTCTCTCTGGCTACAGTGCGCTGTTGTCCACAGTGGCACTGGCGTTGCCCATGGGGCTTCATGTAAGGCGACTGCACGTCGCTCGGCCAACAGCGGCCTACTGCAGACCGACACTTAAGACACACCAAATACAAATCGACATCGAGAGACAGGCCATGTCATGTGGCACTCGCGACGTATATGCTGAAATTGAATGTAAAGAATACGTCTTTTGTAGCGGGCGTCCCTCTACTGCAGTGTCACACATGACGAATAAAAAGGAAAACAGCAGAACGTCTGTGTAGGGCCATGTTTTTACCTACAGTGTCACTTGGCTGAATGTGTATAAGGCTCTGTGGCATCACTCAAACGCAGCCAAATTGTCACACTAGCTGTGTATCTCTAACAAAGTTGACGTATGTCCTCACCTCGGTGCCGGTTAAAACGATTTCGCCCCCGGGTGGGCTCGAACCACCAACCTTTCGGTTAACAGCCGAACGCGCTAGCCGATTGCGCCACGGAGGCCTTGACTTTGGCTCCCTTGTGCTCTGTATATCAACGCAATTCGTATACCTTCTGCAGGAATCTCGCAGAATGGTAGCATTTGCTTACGCCTCTTCACATGGATAACGTGCATGCACACTGTAGCGAGGCTCGTAAACGAATGACATCGCCAAGCATGACATTATACTACAAAATGCATACAAACCAATGTTCTGCCTATGCATTCAGAAAACCTCTGAGGCCAGTAGAATACTTGTCATAGGTTGTAGAACATCCCTTTCATTCAGTGTACTGCCATGTGTTAGATGCTGCTCGAGATAGCTCCGCTCCTTGCAGGAAGGTTTAAAAAATGAATGCCTTCTGTGAGGTTCGAACTCACGACCCCTGGTTTACGAGACCAGTGCTCTACCACTTTTTTTTTTTTTTTTTTTTTTTTTTTTTTTTTTTTTTACAGCATTCTTTTAAGTCCAAAGGGAACACACACAGACACACACACACACACACACACACACACACACACACACACAGACACACACACACACTTAAATAAAAAGAAGATATAATTGGTTTCTAATGCAAACAGCAAAGGGTGGATTTGTACCTCAATTTATATATACTGGGAGTGCATAATAAATTCATATTTTTTTTCATTGTGTAAAGTTAGAGGTGACAGTGAGATTCAGGCCTGCGGAAGCAAAGTGGGCAGGGGTCGAAGCCCGAGGCCTGGCCACGATGACTCCACCGTCCTGTTTCCGAAAGGCACCTGTACAAGGGCGTAGTATTATCCCCTACTGTCTCGGTTCGTGGTCGCTCGTTTGTTTTTCTTGAGCGCCCTAAAGGTCCACGAAAACTTCAGTCCTGTATGTAGAGAAGAAACATACACCAAGGCGGTAAATCCCGAAACAGTATAAAAGAAAATGGCTCACACAGGTGTCCTTAGCCAACACCCTCTCTTTCAAATGTCAGGCTAAGCATATTTGCAAAATCATCACGGAGGCCTGGCAATCGCAAGCGCTGCCAGTAAGCAGTAAGCATGTACTGCCGAAACGCTAGGTGTCCATCGTCTTCATGACAACTGTTGACAAAATGTACGAAATGGCCAATCAACCACATGACTGTATGGAGCTTCGTTCGCGGAAAAAAGGAGGAATCGGGCCGGACGATGATGTCAATAGTATAAGCGGCTTCAGCAGACCTAGTGACAAAAGCAAGTTGTTTCCTGAGCCAACGCCAATTGGCAAGGTGCCCACAGCAGGTGAATCGATGTTCAAGGGTATCCAGGAGACCACACCGAGTACAGGTGTCCGTGTCAGAAAGACCAATACGGTGCAGTCGTACATTGGTGGGAACCAAATTATTTATTACCCTATACCACGTGGACGCCACGGCCATAGAGTGTATCGGCAGACTAACATTCTTCCAGACGTTCCTCCAGGACACAGATGGAGACGCCAGTTCTATTGGATTGGGACCGGCCAGCCCCTCCCAGCGGGCAATCAAGCCCTTGGTCGTTGGCACCGGTCGCCGCAAGAAGACGTCACCGAGGTAACTCACCGCAATGTAAAACT
Source organism: Schistocerca piceifrons (assembly GCF_021461385.2). Lineage (NCBI taxonomy): Eukaryota > Metazoa > Arthropoda > Insecta > Orthoptera > Acrididae > Schistocerca > Schistocerca piceifrons. The sequence continues at coordinate 598,780,154 of NC_060142.1, read as the reverse complement.
CCCGAATGTGTTTCAGCTTAATATTTAGGCGTCCGACATCGACAGGTGGAGCAAGGCTCGCCGGACGCACAACAGTAAAAAGCCTGGATGTAATTGAAGTCTCTTCTTGCGTAACAATTAGAGTCGTTCGGCGGACGTACAAAGCAGACGCCTTGCGAGTAATGTCAGAGAGGCCCAAGCCTCCGGAGATACGCGGTTTCGTCATAACCTCGTAACGTAACTTGAATAGATGGCCCTTCCATATAAACCTGCTAGACAATTGGCGCAACCTTTTCGCCACCATCATGGGAAGTGGGAACAGCTGAGCAACATAATAAGCTTTACATAGAACGTAGGTGTCTAAAATTCTGACTTTTTGCAAAATGGTAGCAGAGCGCTGCTCATGGACCATCAGAGCCCCCTGTATCTTCTCGGTGACAGATTTCCAATTGAGAGCCGCCATTTTTAGAGGACACCGATCAATGATAATCCCCAAGGACGTATGGCGATCGACAAAAGTGGCCCAAGGGACATCAGCATCGCGAAATCCTCGAATATCAAGGAACTTACATTTACCCTGATTGAGACGCGCTCCAGAGACACGACAGTATGCATCAACTGCCCCTTTCAACAACCGGATATCATCACGTTGACGGAGGAGAACAACGACATCATCCACATATGCCTTAACAGAGAGCTTCCCACCAGAGAGGGACATACCCTGAAGCTTGAGAGCAATAGTCCGAAGCAGCGGTTCCAGGGACAATACGAATAAAGACATAGAGAGCGGACTACCCTGAGGCACTCCGCGGCGGATAGCAATGGGCGGCGTCAGCTGCCCATTGACTGACACCCGAGCTGTTATTCCCCTATACAAATTGCCAAGAACACCACGTGATGAAGCGTTAAAACCTATTGTACCTAAAACATGATCTAAAAACACATGACTGACGTGATCAAAAGCCTTGTAAAAATCAAGGAAGGCAAAGGCACAATGTACGTTTGTAACCGCCGCAACCGAGACAACATCCCGATATTCGGCTACTGGTGTCAGAATAGATCTATCATGAAAACAACATTGATGTGCACCAATCACACCCCGAAGCAGAGAAGACAACCGGCTATTGAGCGCTCTAGCAGCTGTCTTGTAGTCAAAGTTCAGCAATGTGAGCGGACGAAGATTGGCAGCAGATAAACGACCAGAGGACTTCGGAATTAAAACAATTTTCCCTACTTTAAAATCGGCAGGCACATCCACCCCCTTGACAATCTCATTTAAAATCTGCGTAAAAATGCCACCCAAAAGAGGCCAAAAACGGAGATAAAATTCTTTAGGCAGGCCGTCTGGACCCGGCGATTTACTGGACGGAGAGCGAGCAATAAAATCGAAAACATCATCTACCTGGAACTCCCGGAGAAATTCGCCGTTCGCGTCAGGCGCGATCGTCGCAGTTAGATCCCCAAGGACATCATCCGAAAGAGACTCACCAGAATCATCGGCAGAATATAGACTAGTATAATACTGATGAAGAGCACGAACCATTTCCTCCTGTGCAATAAGCTGTCGTCCATCATCCACCGTAAGAGAAGAGATGAAGGAGCGACGACGACGAGTCTGATGCCGTAGCAGGTGGTACAAGGATGTCAGTTCACCTTCAACAAGAGAGTGAGGTTTCGACTTAACTCGCAGACCATCCATCTGTCGTCGTTTAAGGCTCAAGAGCTTGGCTTTAATACGACGAACATCATGGATCCGCAGTGGAGAGGTACCCGCCGCGTCATATAGTTCACGCAGGACAGAGTAGTAATATTCATACGTGTTCTTAAAATCACGCGTCCTAGCAGCACAGTAGAAAATCAAAGTCTGACGAATCTTGGGCTTGGCAAACGCAGTCCACCAAACCAGCAAGGAGGGGTATCGCGGGACAGAGCGAAGACATCGCTCCCACACGCCACTTATAACATCATCCATAGCACTGTCGGCAAGGTGGGAAACATTTAACATCCACTGGGAACGATAAAGTTTTGCAGGTTGGTGACTAAGATTTACAGTTGCAGTAAAAGCACAATGGTCAGAAAAACTAGTAGGAATAACATCGACAGAAAGAATTTTATCACATAAAAAATCAGATAAATAGAATCTGTCGAGTCTACTGCATGAGGACCCGGTAAAAAACGTATATTTCACCAGGGTTGGATATTTGTGTTCCCAAACATCACGCAGATGCATCGTACGAACTAAGTCATGTAAATCACGGCAATAATTAAAATTGGGGGACTGGTCTGCAGGGCGTAAAACACAATTAAAATCGCCTCCGAGCAGGAGACTCCGAGGACTCTGGCGCAAAAGATAAATAAGCTCTTCTTTATAAAAGCGCGATCGAGCCACAGTGTGACCCGAACCAGAGGGGGCATACAAAACAACGAGGCGGAGATCAAAAAGACGACAACCAATCCCACGGCCAGAGTCAAGGAATTCAATGTCAGTAATAGGAATGCCCTCTCGAAAGAAAAGAGCAGTTCCTGTTGAATATTCCGGCGCGACATTAAAAGCAGTTTGAAATCCAGGTAGAGAGAGATTAGAAAACAACACTTCCTGCAAAAACACTACGCCGCAAAGAGGCAATGCGAACGTCGGACTCAATACGGTTAACATTTAAGGTAAGAAAGGTGTATGCTTGAACCATAGACAGAAAAGCGAGAAAACAAATCACCTACACCGACGCACCAGCGTCACAGTCCATACCAGGGGTGACGGAGGCATCCGAGGGAGGGGGACTGCTACCCCGTTCCGCGGATCCCTTACGTTTCGGTTTTTTACGAACAGCATTAACGTTCGGCTGAACGCGTAACTTGCGTCGGCTGACGGGCAAGGAAGCTTCAGCCGCCGGTGACGTAGGAGGGTCAAGTTCTGTATCCGACACCACCCGCGCCGGTCCACATGCGGGATCCGGGGTCGCGGCGGAAACATCCGACGAAACGGAATGGTCAACACCTGCACTAGCTTCCGGCAAACATGGACTGCACGGAGGCGAAACGTGAGCAGGAAGGTCCGAGGCCGCAGAGTTGGAAGGAAGCGGAGCAGCTCCGCTGGCAGAGGTATGGGGCAGCGAAGCAGAAAGTTGTCGCGGCTCCACTTGTTGTGACATCGAAGTCGGTTTGGAAGACGGCGCCAACAGGCCCGACCGACGACCCGACTCGAGAGAAGCTGCGTCGGAGGCCGGAGGGGGGCCAGCAGCCGCCACCGGAACCGCTACCTCAGGAGGGCAGGGAGCAGCTACAGTACACAGTGGCTCGGAGGATGCCGGTCGCTCGGACTGGGGCATCTCAGGGAGATCCTCATCCGTACTATTTCCATCGTGTGGGCGACGCCTCTTATTATTCAAAAGTGGCACACCCACCTGAGGGACAGACGGAACAACATCAGATTTAGCACGCAAAGGAGGAAATTCTGTGTCAGGGGTGCGCAAAACCTGTGGCGGGGCGCTACTACCACTGGACTGTGCTACACCAAGAGCAGAACCACCTGCAACGAGGTCAGCGACCGTTAACTTGCGACGCTGTTCGAGAGAATTTTTTAAAACAAAAACCCTCCGCGGACAGTCAGTACGCACGTGACCACTTTCATTGCACAAAAAACAGGTGCCAACCTGACCACTATATGTTACATGGACACGATATCCACCGATCTGCAGGTGAGATGGAATATTCTGCTTAATGTGCATTTCGACTGAACGAATACCACTGTAACATTGCAGGCGATGTTGGCTTGACCAGCGTTCAAGGCGAATGCTCTTTACATCACCATACTTTTGTAGACCCTCCTTAAGATAGACATTATCCACCTCCGGTGGAAGGTTGTAAACACGAACATTGGTATACGTGATGGAAGCATTGGAAAGCAGAACGGTACTTACAGAATCATCCCGATGCCGAAAGAGAACTTGATGACCATATTTAGAAAGAATTTTATCAACCTGAAGTGGGTCCATGAACTTAACAAAGAAAACATACAGTTCGGTATCAAAATAAGCAGTGTGCACCTGATCCGAATGAACACCAAAGGTATCTACCAACCAATCATGAATCTCAAGGGAACTAGGTTGCACATTGCGGGTTGACTTGTCGAAAGTAAAACTAACTGTAGCCTGACGAGGAATAACCTGGGACGACATTTTCAAAATAGGCGGTCGAAACCGCTACACACAACACACTGAAATAAGGACAGAAAGTAACACAAGGTACGAAACAACGACGGAGAAACACTCACAGAAGTTGCAACACAACACGTAAACAACGATAGTCTACTATACGTAACGCTACGGCGGAGCGGAAGACTAGGCACGTCCACACTGCACGGCGTCTAAAGCGGAACTCTTTCCACTGAGCTAAGAAGGCGGCAGCTTAGCGTTTGTGAGCTATCCCCAAATTGTTACTTCATCATACTGAATCTTGCAGCCCTCGACCAGATATCGGATTTGGCACACAGCTGCTGCTGGGGGTGTCCACATTGCCGTTTTCCAAATCTCTTGAATGTTTCGCCCTTACGATCGACGACGAGCGTCGGCCCACCAAAAGTTAGCGGTCTGCACAATCCTGACCTAGTGCACAGCTTGTGGGATAGCGTGGCTCGACTGCGAAATGCGCCTTTCGGCTCCTCTCTCTGGCTACAGTGCGCTGTTGTCCACAGTGGCACTGGCGTTGCCCATGGGGCTTCATGTAAGGCGACTGCACGTCGCTCGGCCAACAGCGGCCTACTGCAGACCGACACTTAAGACACACCAAATACAAATCGACATCGAGAGACAGGCCATGTCATGTGGCACTCGCGACGTATATGCTGAAATTGAATGTAAAGAATACGTCTTTTGTAGCGGGCGTCCCTCTACTGCAGTGTCACACATGACGAATAAAAAGGAAAACAGCAGAACGTCTGTGTAGGGCCATGTTTTTACCTACAGTGTCACTTGGCTGAATGTGTATAAGGCTCTGTGGCATCACTCAAACGCAGCCAAATTGTCACACTAGCTGTGTATCTCTAACAAAGTTGACGTATGTCCTCACCTCGGTGCCGGTTAAAACGATTTCGCCCCCGGGTGGGCTCGAACCACCAACCTTTCGGTCAACAGCCGAACGCGCTAGCCGATTGCGCCACGGAGGCCTTGACTTTGGCTCCCTTGTGCTCTGTATATCAACGCAATTCGTATACCTTCTGCAGGAATCTCGCAGAATGGTAGCATTTGCTTACGCCTCTTCACATGGATAACGTGCATGCACACTGTAGCGAGGCTCGTAAACGAATGACATCGCCAAGCATGACATTATACTACAAAATGCATACAAACCAATGTTCTGCCTATGCATTCAGAAAACCTCTGAGGCCAGTAGAATACTTGTCATAGGTTGTAGAACATCCCTTTCATTCAGTGTACTGCCATGTGTTAGATGCTGCTCGAGATAGCTCCGCTCCTTGCAGGAAGGTTTAAAAAATGAATGCCTTCTGTGAGGTTCGAACTCACGACCCCTGGTTTACGAGACCAGTGCTCTACCACTGAGCTAAGAAGGCGGCAGCTTAGCGTTTGTGAGCTATCCCCAAATTGTTACTTCATCATACTGAATCTTGCAGCCCTCGACCAGATATCGGATTTGGCACACAGCTGCTGCTGGGGGTGTCCACATTGCCGTTTTCCAAATCTCTTGAATGTTTCGCCCTTACGATCGAGGACGAGCGTCGGCCCACCAAAAGTTAGCGGTCTGCACAATCCTGACCTAGTGCACAGCTTGTGGGATAGCGTGGCTCGACTGCGAAATGCGCCTTTCGGCTCCTCTCTCTGGCTACAGTGCGCTGTTGTCCACAGTGGCACTGGCGTTGCCCATGGGGCTTCATGTAAGGCGACTGCACGTCGCTCGGCCAACAGCGGCCTACTGCAGACCGACACTTAAGACACACCAAATACAAATCGACATCGAGAGACAGGCCATGTCATGTGGCACTCGCGACGTATATGCTGAAATTGAATGTAAAGAATACGTCTTTTGTAGCGGGCGTCCCTCTACTGCAGTGTCACACATGACGAATAAAAAGGAAAACAGCAGAACGTCTGTGTAGGGCCATGTTTTTACCTACAGTGTCACTTGGCTGAATGTGTATAAGGCTCTGTGGCATCACTCAAACGCAGCCAAATTGTCACACTAGCTGTGTATCTCTAACAAAGTTGACGTATGTCCTCACCTCGGTGCCGGTTAAAACGATTTCGCCCCCGGGTGGGCTCGAACCACCAACCTTTCGGTTAACAGCCGAACGCGCTAGCCGATTGCGCCACGGAGGCCTTGACTTTGGCTCCCTTGTGCTCTGTATATCAACGCAATTCGTATACCTTCTGCAGGAATCTCGCAGAATGGTAGCATTTGCTTACGCCTCTTCACATGGATAACGTGCATGCACACTGTAGCGAGGCTCGTAGACGAATGACATCGCCAAGCATGACATTATACTACAAAATGCATACAAACCAATGTTCTGCCTATGCATTCAGAAAACCTCTGAGGCCAGTAGAATACTTGTCATAGGTTGTAGAACATCCCTTTCATTCAGTGTACTGCCATGTGTTAGATGCTGCTCGAGATAGCTCCGCTCCTTGCAGGAAGGTTTAAAAAATGAATGCCTTCTGTGAGGTTCGAACTCACGACCCCTGGTTTACGAGACCAGTGCTCTACCACTGAGCTAAGAAGGCGGCAGCTTAGCGTTTGTGAGCTATCCCCAAATTGTTACTTCATCATACTGAATCTTGCAGCCCTCGACCAGATATCGGATTTGGCACACAGCTGCTGCTGGGGGTGTCCACATTGCCGTTTTCCAAATCTCTTGAATGTTTCGCCCTTACGATCGAGGACGAGCGTCGGCCCACCAAAAGTTAGCGGTCTGCACAATCCTGACCTAGTGCACAGCTTGTGGGATAGCGTGGCTCGACTGCGAAATGCGCCTTTCGGCTCCTCTCTCTGGCTACAGTGCGCTGTTGTCCACAGTGGCACTGGCGTTGCCCATGGGGCTTCATGTAAGGCGACTGCACGTCGCTCGGCCAACAGCGGCCTACTGCAGACCGACACTTAAGACACACCAAATACAAATCGACATCGAGAGACAGGCCATGTCATGTGGCACTCGCGACGTATATGCTGAAATTGAATGTAAAGAATACGTCTTTTGTAGCGGGCGTCCCTCTACTGCAGTGTCACACATGACGAATAAAAAGGAAAACAGCAGAACGTCTGTGTAGGGCCATGTTTTTACCTACAGTGTCACTTGGCTGAATGTGTATAAGGCTCTGTGGCATCACTCAAACGCAGCCAAATTGTCACACTAGCTGTGTATCTCTAACAAAGTTGACGTATGTCCTCACCTCGGTGCCGGTTAAAACGATTTCGCCCCCGGGTGGGCTCGAACCACCAACCTTTCGGTCAACAGCCGAACGCGCTAGCCGATTGCGCCACGGAGGCCTTGACTTTGGCTCCCTTGTGCTCTGTATATCAACGCAATTCGTATACCTTCTGCAGGAATCTCGCAGAATGGTAGCATTTGCTTACGCCTCTTCACATGGATAACGTGCATGCACACTGTAGCGAGGCTCGTAAACGAATGACATCGCCAAGCATGACATTATACTACAAAATGCATACAAACCAATGTTCTGCCTATGCATTCAGAAAACCTCTGAGGCCAGTAGAATACTTGTCATAGGTTGTAGAACATCCCTTTCATTCAGTGTACTGCCATGTGTTAGATGCTGCTCGAGATAGCTCCGCTCCTTGCAGGAAGGTTTAAAAAATGAATGCCTTCTGTGAGGTTCGAACTCACGACCCCTGGTTTACGAGACCAGTGCTCTACCACTGAGCTAAGAAGGCGGCAGCTTAGCGTTTGTGAGCTATCCCCAAATTGTTACTTCATCATACTGAATCTTGCAGCCCTCGACCAGATATCGGATTTGGCACACAGCTGCTGCTGGGGGTGTCCACATTGCCGTTTTCCAAATCTCTTGAATGTTTCGCCCTTACGATCGAGGACGAGCGTCGGCCCACCAAAAGTTAGCGGTCTGCACAATCCTGACCTAGTGCACAGCTTGTGGGATAGCGTGGCTCGACTGCGAAATGCGCCTTTCGGCTCCTCTCTCTGGCTACAGTGCGCTGTTGTCCACAGTGGCACTGGCGTTGCCCATGGGGCTTCATGTAAGGCGACTGCACGTCGCTCGGCCAACAGCGGCCTACTGCAGACCGACACTTAAGACACACCAAATACAAATCGACATCGAGAGACAGGCCATGTCATGTGGCACTCGCGACGTATATGCTGAAATTGAATGTAAAGAATACGTCTTTTGTAGCGGGCGTCCCTCTACTGCAGTGTCACACATGACGAATAAAAAGGAAAACAGCAGAACGTCTGTGTAGGGCCATGTTTTTACCTACAGTGTCACTTGGCTGAATGTGTATAAGGCTCTGTGGCATCACTCAAACGCAGCCAAATTGTCACACTAGCTGTGTATCTCTAACAAAGTTGACGTATGTCCTCACCTCGGTGCCGGTTAAAACGATTTCGCCCCCGGGTGGGCTCGAACCACCAACCTTTCGGTCAACAGCCGAACGCGCTAGCCGATTGCGCCACGGAGGCCTTGACTTTGGCTCCCTTGTGCTCTGTATATCAACGCAATTCGTATACCTTCTGCAGGAATCTCGCAGAATGGTAGCATTTGCTTACGCCTCTTCACATGGATAACGTGCATGCACACTGTAGCGAGGCTCGTAAACGAATGACATCGCCAAGCATGACATTATACTACAAAATGCATACAAACCAATGTTCTGCCTATGCATTCAGAAAACCTCTGAGGCCAGTAGAATACTTGTCATAGGTTGTAGAACATCCCTTTCATTCAGTGTACTGCCATGTGTTAGATGCTGCTCGAGATAGCTCCGCTCCTTGCAGGAAGGTTTAAAAAATGAATGCCTTCTGTGAGGTTCGAACTCACGACCCCTGGTTTACGAGACCAGTGCTCTACCACTGAGCTAAGAAGGCGGCAGCTTAGCGTTTGTGAGCTATCCCCAAATTGTTACTTCATCATACTGAATCTTGCAGCCCTCGACCAGATATCGGATTTGGCACACAGCTGCTGCTGGGGGTGTCCACATTGCCGTTTTCCAAATCTCTTGAATGTTTCGCCCTTACGATCGAGGACGAGCGTCGGCCCACCAAAAGTTAGCGGTCTGCACAATCCTGACCTAGTGCACAGCTTGTGGGATAGCGTGGCTCGACTGCGAAATGCGCCTTTCGGCTCCTCTCTCTGGCTACAGTGCGCTGTTGTCCACAGTGGCACTGGCGTTGCCCATGGGGCTTCATGTAAGGCGACTGCACGTCGCTCGGCCAACAGCGGCCTACTGCAGACCGACACTTAAGACACACCAAATACAAATCGACATCGAGAGACAGGCCATGTCATGTGGCACTCGCGACGTATATGCTGAAATTGAATGTAAAGAATACGTCTTTTGTAGCGGGCGTCCCTCTACTGCAGTGTCACACATGACGAATAAAAAGGAAAACAGCAGAACGTCTGTGTAGGGCCATGTTTTTACCTACAGTGTCACTTGGCTGAATGTGTATAAGGCTCTGTGGCATCACTCAAACGCAGCCAAATTGTCACACTAGCTGTGTATCTCTAACAAAGTTGACGTATGTCCTCACCTCGGTGCCGGTTAAAACGATTTCGCCCCCGGGTGGGCTCGAACCACCAACCTTTCGGTTAACAGCCGAACGCGCTAGCCGATTGCGCCACGGAGGCCTTGACTTTGGCTCCCTTGTGCTCTGTATATCAACGCAATTCGTATACCTTCTGCAGGAATCTCGCAGAATGGTAGCATTTGCTTACGCCTCTTCACATGGATAACGTGCATGCACACTGTAGCGAGGCTCGTAAACGAATGACATCGCCAAGCATGACATTATACTACAAAATGCATACAAACCAATGTTCTGCCTATGCATTCAGAAAACCTCTGAGGCCAGTAGAATACTTGTCATAGGTTGTAGAACATCCCTTTCATTCAGTGTACTGCCATGTGTTAGATGCTGCTCGAGATAGCTCCGCTCCTTGCAGGAAGGTTTAAAAAATGAATGCCTTCTGTGAGGTTCGAACTCACGACCCCTGGTTTACGAGACCAGTGCTCTACCACTGAGCTAAGAAGGCGGCAGCTTAGCGTTTGTGAGCTATCCCCAAATTGTTACTTCATCATACTGAATCTTGCAGCCCTCGACCAGATATCGGATTTGGCACACAGCTGCTGCTGGGGGTGTCCACATTGCCGTTTTCCAAATCTCTTGAATGTTTCGCCCTTACGATCGAGGACGAGCGTCGGCCCACCAAAAGTTAGCGGTCTGCACAATCCTGACCTAGTGCACAGCTTGTGGGATAGCGTGGCTCGACTGCGAAATGCGCCTTTCGGCTCCTCTCTCTGGCTACAGTGCGCTGTTGTCCACAGTGGCACTGGCGTTGCCCATGGGGCTTCATGTAAGGCGACTGCACGTCGCTCGGCCAACAGCGGCCTACTGCAGACCGACACTTAAGACACACCAAATACAAATCGACATCGAGAGACAGGCCATGTCATGTGGCACTCGCGACGTATATGCTGAAATTGAATGTAAAGAATACGTCTTTTGTAGCGGGCGTCCCTCTACTGCAGTGTCACACATGACGAATAAAAAGGAAAACAGCAGAACGTCTGTGTAGGGCCATGTTTTTACCTACAGTGTCACTTGGCTGAATGTGTATAAGGCTCTGTGGCATCACTCAAACGCAGCCAAATTGTCAAACTAGCTGTGTATCTCTAACAAAGTTGACGTATGTCCTCACCTCGGTGCCGGTTAAAACGATTTCGCCCCCGGGTGGGCTCGAACCACCAACCTTTCGGTTAACAGCCGAACGCGCTAGCCGATTGCGCCACGGAGGCCTTGACTTTGGCTCCCTTGTGCTCTGTATATCAACGCAATTCGTATACCTTCTGCAGGAATCTCGCAGAATGGTAGCATTTGCTTACGCCTCTTCACATGGATAACGTGCATGCACACTGTAGCGAGGCTCGTAAACGAATGACATCGCCAAGCATGACATTATACTACAAAATGCATACAAACCAATGTTCTGCCTATGCATTCAGAAAACCTCTGAGGCCAGTAGAATACTTGTCATAGGTTGTAGAACATCCCTTTCATTCAGTGTACTGCCATGTGTTAGATGCTGCTCGAGATAGCTCCGCTCCTTGCAGGAAGGTTTAAAAAATGAATGCCTTCTGTGAGGTTCGAACTCACGACCCCTGGTTTACGAGACCAGTGCTCTACCACTGAGCTAAGAAGGCGGCAGCTTAGCGTTTGTGAGCTATCCCCAAATTGTTAGTTCATCATACTGAATCTTGCAGCCCTCGACCAGATATCGGATTTGGCACACAGCTGCTGCTGGGGGTGTCCACATTGCCGTTTTCCAAATCTCTTGAATGTTTCGCCCTTACGATCGAGGACGAGCGTCGGCCCACCAAAAGTTAGCGGTCTGCACAATCCTGACCTAGTGCACAGCTTGTGGGATAGCGTGGCTCGACTGCGAAATGCGCCTTTCGGCTCCTCTCTCTGGCTACAGTGCGCTGTTGTCCACAGTGGCACTGGCGTTGCCCATGGGGCTTCATGTAAGGCGACTGCACGTCGCTCGGCCAACAGCGGCCTACTGCAGACCGACACTTAAGACACACCAAATACAAATCGACATCGAGAGACAGGCCATGTCATGTGGCACTCGCGACGTATATGCTGAAATTGAATGTAAAGAATACGTCTTTTGTAGCGGGCGTCCCTCTACTGCAGTGTCACACATGACGAATAAAAAGGAAAACAGCAGAACGTCTGTGTAGGGCCATGTTTTTACCTACAGTGTCACTTGGCTGAATGTGTATAAGGCTCTGTGGCATCACTCAAACGCAGCCAAATTGTCACACTAGCTGTGTATCTCTAACAAAGTTGACGTATGTCCTCACCTCGGTGCCGGTTAAAACGATTTCGCCCCCGGGTGGGCTCGAACCACCAACCTTTCGGTTAACAGCCGAACGCGCTAGCCGATTGCGCCACGGAGGCCTTGACTTTGGCTCCCTTGTGCTCTGTATATCAACGCAATTCGTATACCTTCTGCAGGAATCTCGCAGAATGGTAGCATTTGCTTACGCCTCTTCACATGGATAACGTGCATGCACACTGTAGCGAGGCTCGTAAACGAATGACATCGCCAAGCATGACATTATACTACAAAATGCATACAAACCAATGTTCTGCCTATGCATTCAGAAAACCTCTGAGGCCAGTAGAATACTTGTCATAGGTTGTAGAACATCCCTTTCATTCAGTGTACTGCCATGTGTTAGATGCTGCTCGAGATAGCTCCGCTCCTTGCAGGAAGGTTTAAAAAATGAATGCCTTCTGTGAGGTTCGAACTCACGACCCCTGGTTTACGAGACCAGTGCTCTACCACTGAGCTAAGAAGGCGGCAGCTTAGCGTTTGTGAGCTATCCCCAAATTGTTACTTCATCATACTGAATCTTGCAGCCCTCGACCAGATATCGGATTTGGCACACAGCTGCTGCTGGGGGTGTCCACATTGCCGTTTTCCAAATCTCTTGAATGTTTCGCCCTTACGATCGACGACGAGCGTCGGCCCACCAAAAGTTAGCGGTCTGCACAATCCTGACCTAGTGCACAGCTTGTGGGATAGCGTGGCTCGACTGCGAAATGCGCCTTTCGGCTCCTCTCTCTGGCTACAGTGCGCTGTTGTCCACAGTGGCACTGGCGTTGCCCATGGGGCTTCATGTAAGGCGACTGCACGTCGCTCGGCCAACAGCGGCCTACTGCAGACCGACACTTAAGACACACCAAATACAAATCGACATCGAGAGACAGGCCATGTCATGTGGCACTCGCGACGTATATGCTGAAATTGAATGTAAAGAATACGTCTTTTGTAGCGGGCGTCCCTCTACTGCAGTGTCACACATGACGAATAAAAAGGAAAACAGCAGAACGTCTGTGTAGGGCCATGTTTTTACCTACAGTGTCACTTGGCTGAATGTGTATAAGGCTCTGTGGCATCACTCAAACGCAGCCAAATTGTCACACTAGCTGTGTATCTCTAACAAAGTTGACGTATGTCCTCACCTCGGTGCCGGTTAAAACGATTTCGCCCCGGGGTGGGCTCGAACCACCAACCTTTCGGTTAACAGCCGAACGCGCTAGCCGATTGCGCCACGGAGGCCTTGACTTTGGCTCCCTTATGCTCTGTATATCAACGCAATTCGTATACCTTCTGCAGGAATCTCGCAGAATGGTAGCATTTGCTTACGCCTCTTCACATGGATAACGTGCATGCACACTGTAGCGAGGCTCGTAAACGAATGACATCGCCAAGCATGACATTATACTACAAAATGCATACAAACCAATGGTCTGCCTATGCATTCAGAAAACCTCTGAGGCCAGTAGAATACTTGTCATAGGTTGTAGAACATCCCTTTCATTCAGTGTACTGCCATGTGTTAGATGCTGCTCGAGATAGCTCCGCTCCTTGCAGGAAGGTTTAAAAAATGAATGCCTTCTGTGAGGTTCGAACTCACGACCCCTGGTTTACGAGACCAGTGCTCTACCACTGAGCTAAGAAGGCGGCAGCTTAGCGTTTGTGAGCTATCCCCAAATTCTTACTTCATCATACTGAATCTTGCAGCCCTCGACCAGATATCGGATTTGGCACACAGCTGCTGCTGGGGGTGTCCACATTGCCGTTTTCCAAATCTCTTGAATGTTTCGCCCTTACGATCGAGGACGAGCGTCGGCCCACCAAAAGTTAGCGGTCTGCACAATCCTGACCTAGTGCACAGCTTGTGGGATAGCGTGGCTCGACTGCGAAATGCGCCTTTCGGCTCCTCTCTCTGGCTACAGTGCGCTGTTGTCCACAGTGGCACTGGCGTTGCCCATGGGGCTTCATGTAAGGCGACTGCACGTAGCTCGGCCAACAGCGGCCTACTGCAGACCGACACTTAAGACACACCAAATACAAATCGACATCGAGAGACAGGCCATGTCATGTGGCACTCGCGACGTATATGCTGAAATTGAATGTAAAGAATACGTCTTTTGTAGCGGGCGTCCCTCTACTGCAGTGTCACACATGACGAATAAAAAGGAAAACAGCAGAACGTCTGTGTAGGGCCATGTTTTTACCTACAGTGTCACTTGGCTGAATGTGTATAAGGCTCTGTGGCATCACTCAAACGCAGCCAAATTGTCACACTAGCTGTGTATCTCTAACAAAGTTGACGTATGTCCTCACCTCGGTGCCGGTTAAAACGATTTCGCCCCCGGGTGGGCTCGAACCACCAACCTTTCTGTTAACAGCCGAACGCGCTAGCCGATTGCGCCACGGAGGCCTTGACTTTGGCTCCCTTGTGCTCTGTATATCAACGCAATTCGTATACCTTCTGCAGGAATCTCGCAGAATGGTAGCATTTGCTTACGCCTCTTCACATGGATAACGTGCATGCACACTGTAGCGAGGCTCGTAAACGAATGACATCGCCAAGCATGACATTATACTACAAAATGCATACAAACCAATGTTCTGCCTATGCATTCAGAAAACCTCTGAGGCCAGTAGAATACTTGTCATAGGTTGTAGAACATCCCTTTCATTCAGTGTACTGCCATGTGTTAGATGCTGCTCGAGATAGCTCCGCTCCTTGCAGGAAGGTTTAAAAAATGAATGCCTTCTGTGAGGTTCGAACTCACGACCCCTGGTTTACGAGACCAGTGCTCTACCACTGAGCTAAGAAGGCGGCAGCTTAGCGTTTGTGAGCTATCCCCAAATTGTTACTTCATCATACTGAATCTTGCAGCCCTCGACCAGATATCGGATTTGGCACACAGCTGCTGCTGGGGGTGTCCACATTGCCGTTTTCCAAATCTCTTGAATGTTTCGCCCTTACGATCGACGACGAGCGTCGGCCCACCAAAAGTTAGCGGTCTGCACAATCCTGACCTAGTGCACAGCTTGTGGGATAGCGTGGCTCGACTGCGAAATGCGCCTTTCGGCTCCTCTCTCTGGCTACAGTGCGCTGTTGTCCACAGTGGCACTGGCGTTGCCCATGGGGCTTCATGTAAGGCGACTGCACGTCGCTCGGCCAACAGCGGCCTACTGCAGACCGACACTTAAGACACACCAAATACAAATCGACATCGAGAGACAGGCCATGTCATGTGGCACTCGCGACGTATATGCTGAAATTGAATGTAAAGAATACGTCTTTTGTAGCGGGCGTCCCTCTACTGCAGTGTCACACATGACGAATAAAAAGGAAAACAGCAGAACGTCTGTGTAGGGCCATGTTTTTACCTACAGTGTCACTTGGCTGAATGTGTATAAGGCTCTGTGGCATCACTCAAACGCAGCCAAATTGTCACACTAGCTGTGTATCTCTAACAAAGTTGACGTATGTCCTCACCTCGGTGCCGGTTAAAACGATTTCGCCCCGGGGTGGGCTCGAACCACCAACCTTTCGGTTAACAGCCGAACGCGCTAGCCGATTGCGCCACGGAGGCCTTGACTTTGGCTCCCTTATGCTCTGTATATCAACGCAATTCGTATACCTTCTGCAGGAATCTCGCAGAATGGTAGCATTTGCTTACGCCTCTTCACATGGATAACGTGCATGCACACTGTAGCGAGGCTCGTAAACGAATGACATCGCCAAGCATGACATTATACTACAAAATGCATACAAACCAATGGTCTGCCTATGCATTCAGAAAACCTCTGAGGCCAGTAGAATACTTGTCATAGGTTGTAGAACATCCCTTTCATTCAGTGTACTGCCATGTGTTAGATGCTGCTCGAGATAGCTCCGCTCCTTGCAGGAAGGTTTAAAAAATGAATGCCTTCTGTGAGGTTCGAACTCACGACCCCTGGTTTACGAGACCAGTGCTCTACCACTGAGCTAAGAAGGCGGCAGCTTAGCGTTTGTGAGCTATCCCCAAATTCTTACTTCATCATACTGAATCTTGCAGCCCTCGACCAGATATCGGATTTGGCACACAGCTGCTGCTGGGGGTGTCCACATTGCCGTTTTCCAAATCTCTTGAATGTTTCGCCCTTACGATCGAGGACGAGCGTCGGCCCACCAAAAGTTAGCGGTCTGCACAATCCTGACCTAGTGCACAGCTTGTGGGATAGCGTGGCTCGACTGCGAAATGCGCCTTTCGGCTCCTCTCTCTGGCTACAGTGCGCTGTTGTCCACAGTGGCACTGGCGTTGCCCATGGGGCTTCATGTAAGGCGACTGCACGTAGCTCGGCCAACAGCGGCCTACTGCAGACCGACACTTAAGACACACCAAATACAAATCGACATCGAGAGACAGGCCATGTCATGTGGCACTCGCGACGTATATGCTGAAATTGAATGTAAAGAATACGTCTTTTGTAGCGGGCGTCCCTCTACTGCAGTGTCACACATGACGAATAAAAAGGAAAACAGCAGAACGTCTGTGTAGGGCCATGTTTTTACCTACAGTGTCACTTGGCTGAATGTGTATAAGGCTCTGTGGCATCACTCAAACGCAGCCAAATTGTCACACTAGCTGTGTATCTCTAACAAAGTTGACGTATGTCCTCACCTCGGTGCCGGTTAAAACGATTTCGCCCCCGGGTGGGCTCGAACCACCAACCTTTCTGTTAACAGCCGAACGCGCTAGCCGATTGCGCCACGGAGGCCTTGACTTTGGCTCCCTTGTGCTCTGTATATCAACGCAATTCGTATACCTTCTGCAGGAATCTCGCAGAATGGTAGCATTTGCTTACGCCTCTTCACATGGATAACGTGCATGCACACTGTAGCGAGGCTCGTAAACGAATGACATCGCCAAGCATGACATTATACTACAAAATGCATACAAACCAATGTTCTGCCTATGCATTCAGAAAACCTCTGAGGCCAGTAGAATACTTGTCATAGGTTGTAGAACATCCCTTTCATTCAGTGTACTGCCATGTGTTAGATGCTGCTCGAGATAGCTCCGCTCCTTGCAGGAAGGTTTAAAAAATGAATGCCTTCTGTGAGGTTCGAACTCACGACCCCTGGTTTACGAGACCAGTGCTCTACCACTGAGCTAAGAAGGCGGCAGCTTAGCGTTTGTGAGCTATCCCCAAATTGTTACTTCATCATACTGAATCTTGCAGCCCTCGACCAGATATCGGATTTGGCACACAGCTGCTGCTGGGGGTGTCCACATTGCCGTTTTCCAAATCTCTTGAATGTTTCGCCCTTACGATCGACGACGAGCGTCGGCCCACCAAAAGTTAGCGGTCTGCACAATCCTGACCTAGTGCACAGCTTGTGGGATAGCGTGGCTCGACTGCGAAATGCGCCTTTCGGCTCCTCTCTCTGGCTACAGTGCGCTGTTGTCCACAGTGGCACTGGCGTTGCCCATGGGGCTTCATGTAAGGCGACTGCACGTCGCTCGGCCAACAGCGGCCTACTGCAGACCGACACTTAAGACACACCAAATACAAATCGACATCGAGAGACAGGCCATGTCATGTGGCACTCGCGACGTATATGCTGAAATTGAATGTAAAGAATACGTCTTTTGTAGCGGGCGTCCCTCTACTGCAGTGTCACACATGACGAATAAAAAGGAAAACAGCAGAACGTCTGTGTAGGGCCATGTTTTTACCTACAGTGTCACTTGGCTGAATGTGTATAAGGCTCTGTGGCATCACTCAAACGCAGCCAAATTGTCACACTAGCTGTGTATCTCTAACAAAGTTGACGTATGTCCTCACCTCGGTGCCGGTTAAAACGATTTCGCCCCGGGGTGGGCTCGAACCACCAACCTTTCGGTTAACAGCCGAACGCGCTAGCCGATTGCGCCACGGAGGCCTTGACTTTGGCTCCCTTATGCTCTGTATATCAACGCAATTCGTATACCTTCTGCAGGAATCTCGCAGAATGGTAGCATTTGCTTACGCCTCTTCACATGGATAACGTGCATGCACACTGTAGCGAGGCTCGTAAACGAATGACATCGCCAAGCATGACATTATACTACAAAATGCATACAAACCAATGGTCTGCCTATGCATTCAGAAAACCTCTGAGGCCAGTAGAATACTTGTCATAGGTTGTAGAACATCCCTTTCATTCAGTGTACTGCCATGTGTTAGATGCTGCTCGAGATAGCTCCGCTCCTTGCAGGAAGGTTTAAAAAATGAATGCCTTCTGTGAGGTTCGAACTCACGACCCCTGGTTTACGAGACCAGTGCTCTACCACTGAGCTAAGAAGGCGGCAGCTTAGCGTTTGTGAGCTATCCCCAAATTCTTACTTCATCATACTGAATCTTGCAGCCCTCGACCAGATATCGGATTTGGCACACAGCTGCTGCTGGGGGTGTCCACATTGCCGTTTTCCAAATCTCTTGAATGTTTCGCCCTTACGATCGAGGACGAGCGTCGGCCCACCAAAAGTTAGCGGTCTGCACAATCCTGACCTAGTGCACAGCTTGTGGGATAGCGTGGCTCGACTGCGAAATGCGCCTTTCGGCTCCTCTCTCTGGCTACAGTGCGCTGTTGTCCACAGTGGCACTGGCGTTGCCCATGGGGCTTCATGTAAGGCGACTGCACGTAGCTCGGCCAACAGCGGCCTACTGCAGACCGACACTTAAGACACACCAAATACAAATCGACATCGAGAGACAGGCCATGTCATGTGGCACTCGCGACGTATATGCTGAAATTGAATGTAAAGAATACGTCTTTTGTAGCGGGCGTCCCTCTACTGCAGTGTCACACATGACGAATAAAAAGGAAAACAGCAGAACGTCTGTGTAGGGCCATGTTTTTACCTACAGTGTCACTTGGCTGAATGTGTATAAGGCTCTGTGGCATCACTCAAACGCAGCCAAATTGTCACACTAGCTGTGTATCTCTAACAAAGTTGACGTATGTCCTCACCTCGGTGCCGGTTAAAACGATTTCGCCCCCGGGTGGGCTCGAACCACCAACCTTTCTGTTAACAGCCGAACGCGCTAGCCGATTGCGCCACGGAGGCCTTGACTTTGGCTCCCTTGTGCTCTGTATATCAACGCAATTCGTATACCTTCTGCAGGAATCTCGCAGAATGGTAGCATTTGCTTACGCCTCTTCACATGGATAACGTGCATGCACACTGTAGCGAGGCTCGTAAACGAATGACATCGCCAAGCATGACATTATACTACAAAATGCATACAAACCAATGTTCTGCCTATGCATTCAGAAAACCTCTGAGGCCAGTAGAATACTTGTCATAGGTTGTAGAACATCCCTTTCATTCAGTGTACTGCCATGTGTTAGATGCTGCTCGAGATAGCTCCGCTCCTTGCAGGAAGGTTTAAAAAATGAATGCCTTCTGTGAGGTTCGAACTCACGACCCCTGGTTTACGAGACCAGTGCTCTACCACTGAGCTAAGAAGGCGGCAGCTTAGCGTTTGTGAGCTATCCCCAAATTGTTACTTCATCATACTGAATCTTGCAGCCCTCGACCAGATATCGGATTTGGCACACAGCTGCTGCTGGGGGTGTCCACATTGCCATTTTCCAAATCTCTTGAATGTTTCGCCCTTACGATCGACGACGAGCGTCGGCCCACCAAAAGTTAGCGGTCTGCACAATCCTGACCTAGTGCACAGCTTGTGGGATAGCGTGGCTCGACTGCGAAATGCGCCTTTCGGCTCCTCTCTCTGGCTACAGTGCGCTGTTGTCCACAGTGGCACTGGCGTTGCCCATGGGGCTTCATGTAAGGCGACTGCACGTCGCTCGGCCAACAGCGGCCTACTGCAGACCGACACTTAAGACACACCAAATACAAATCGACATCGAGAGACAGGCCATGTCATGTGGCACTCGCGACGTATATGCTGAAATTGAATGTAAAGAATACGTCTTTTGTAGCGGGCGTCCCTCTACTGCAGTGTCACACATGACGAATAAAAAGGAAAACAGCAGAACGTCTGTGTAGGGCCATGTTTTTACCTACAGTGTCACTTGGCTGAATGTGTATAAGGCTCTGTGGCATCACTCAAACGCAGCCAAATTGTCACACTAGCTGTGTATCTCTAACAAAGTTGACGTATGTCCTCACCTCGGTGCCGGTTAAAACGATTTCGCCCCCGGGTGGGCTCGAACCACCAACCTTTCGGTTAACAGCCGAACGCGCTAGCCGATTGCGCCACGGAGGCCTTGACTTTGGCTCCCTTGTGCTCTGTATATCAACGCAATTCGTATACCTTCTGCAGGAATCTCGCAGAATGGTAGCATTTGCTTACGCCTCTTCACATGGATAACGTGCATGCACACTGTAGCGAGGCTCGTAAACGAATGACATCGCCAAGCATGACATTATACTACAAAATGCATACAAACCAATGTTCTGCCTATGCATTCAGAAAACCTCTGAGGCCAGTAGAATACTTGTCATAGGTTGTAGAACATCCCTTTCATTCAGTGTACTGCCATGTGTTAGATGCTGCTCGAGATAGCTCCGCTCCTTGCAGGAAGGTTTAAAAAATGAATGCCTTCTGTGAGGTTCGAACTCACGACCCCTGGTTTACGAGACCAGTGCTCTACCACTGAGCTAAGAAGGCGGCAGCTTAGCGTTTGTGAGCTATCCCCAAATTGTTACTTCATCATACTGAATCTTGCAGCCCTCGACCAGATATCGGATTTGGCACACAGCTGCTGCTGGGGGTGTCCACATTGCCGTTTTCCAAATCTCTTGAATGTTTCGCCCTTACGATCGACGACGAGCGTCGGCCCACCAAAAGTTAGCGGTCTGCACAATCCTGACCTAGTGCACAGCTTGTGGGATAGCGTGGCTCGACTGCGAAATGCGCCTTTCGGCTCCTCTCTCTGGCTACAGTGCGCTGTTGTCCACAGTGGCACTGGCGTTGCCCATGGGGCTTCATGTAAGGCGACTGCACGTCGTTCGGCCAACAGCGGCCTACTGCAGACCGACACTTAAGACACACCAAATACAAATCGACATCGAGAGACAGGCCATGTCATGTGGCACTCGCGACGTATATGCTGAAATTGAATGTAAAGAATACGTCTTTTGTAGCGGGCGTCCCTCTACTGCAGTGTCACACATGACGAATAAAAAGGAAAACAGCAGAACGTCTGTGTAGGGCCATGTTTTTACCTACAGTGTCACTTGGCTGAATGTGTATAAGGCTCTGTGGCATCACTCAAACGCAGCCAAATTGTCACACTAGCTGTGTATCTCTAACAAAGTTGACGTATGTCCTCACCTCGGTGCCGGTTAAAACGATTTCGCCCCCGGGTGGGCTCGAACCACCAACCTTTCTGTTAACAGCCGAACGCGCTAGCCGATTGCGCCACGGAGGCCTTGACTTTGGCTCCCTTGTGCTCTGTATATCAACGCAATTCGTATACCTTCTGCAGGAATCTCGCAGAATGGTAGCATTTGCTTACGCCTCTTCACATGGATAACGTGCATGCACACTGTAGCGAGGCTCGTAAACGAATGACATCGCCAAGCATGACATTATACTACAAAATGCATACAAACCAATGTTCTGCCTATGCATTCAGAAAACCTCTGAGGCCAGTAGAATACTTGTCATAGGTTGTAGAACATCCCTTTCATTCAGTGTACTGCCATGTGTTAGATGCTGCTCGAGATAGCTCCGCTCCTTGCAGGAAGGTTTAAAAAATGAATGCCTTCTGTGAGGTTCGAACTCACGACCCCTGGTTTACGAGACCAGTGCTCTACCACTGAGCTAAGAAGGCGGCAGCTTAGCGTTTGTGAGCTATCCCCAAATTGTTACTTCATCATACTGAATCTTGCAGCCCTCGACCAGATATCGGATTTGGCACACAGCTGCTGCTGGGGGTGTCCACATTGCCATTTTCCAAATCTCTTGAATGTTTCGCCCTTACGATCGACGACGAGCGTCGGCCCACCAAAAGTTAGCGGTCTGCACAATCCTGACCTAGTGCACAGCTTGTGGGATAGCGTGGCTCGACTGCGAAATGCGCCTTTCGGCTCCTCTCTCTGGCTACAGTGCGCTGTTGTCCACAGTGGCACTGGCGTTGCCCATGGGGCTTCATGTAAGGCGACTGCACGTCGCTCGGCCAACAGCGGCCTACTGCAGACCGACACTTAAGACACACCAAATACAAATCGACATCGAGAGACAGGCCATGTCATGTGGCACTCGCGACGTATATGCTGAAATTGAATGTAAAGAATACGTCTTTTGTAGCGGGCGTCCCTCTACTGCAGTGTCACACATGACGAATAAAAAGGAAAACAGCAGAACGTCTGTGTAGGGCCATGTTTTTACCTACAGTGTCACTTGGCTGAATGTGTATAAGGCTCTGTGGCATCACTCAAACGCAGCCAAATTGTCACACTAGCTGTGTATCTCTAACAAAGTTGACGTATGTCCTCACCTCGGTGCCGGTTAAAACGATTTCGCCCCCGGGTGGGCTCGAACCACCAACCTTTCTGTTAACAGCCGAACGCGCTAGCCGATTGCGCCACGGAGGCCTTGACTTTGGCTCCCTTGTGCTCTGTATATCAACGCAATTCGTATACCTTCTGCAGGAATCTCGCAGAATGGTAGCATTTGCTTACGCCTCTTCACATGGATAACGTGCATGCACACTGTAGCGAGGCTCGTAAACGAATGACATCGCCAAGCATGACATTATACTACAAAATGCATACAAACCAATGTTCTGCCTATGCATTCAGAAAACCTCTGAGGCCAGTAGAATACTTGTCATAGGTTGTAGAACATCCCTTTCATTCAGTGTACTGCCATGTGTTAGATGCTGCTCGAGATAGCTCCGCTCCTTGCAGGAAGGTTTAAAAAATGAATGCCTTCTGTGAGGTTCGAACTCACGACCCCTGGTTTACGAGACCAGTGCTCTACCACTGAGCTAAGAAGGCGGCAGCTTAGCGTTTGTGAGCTATCCCCAAATTGTTACTTCATCATACTGAATCTTGCAGCCCTCGACCAGATATCGGATTTGGCACACAGCTGCTGCTGGGGGTGTCCACATTGCCATTTTCCAAATCTCTTGAATGTTTCGCCCTTACGATCGACGACGAGCGTCGGCCCACCAAAAGTTAGCGGTCTGCACAATCCTGACCTAGTGCACAGCTTGTGGGATAGCGTGGCTCGACTGCGAAATGCGCCTTTCGGCTCCTCTCTCTGGCTACAGTGCGCTGTTGTCCACAGTGGCACTGGCGTTGCCCATGGGGCTTCATGTAAGGCGACTGCACGTCGCTCGGCCAACAGCGGCCTACTGCAGACCGACACTTAAGACACACCAAATACAAATCGACATCGAGAGACAGGCCATGTCATGTGGCACTCGCGACGTATATGCTGAAATTGAATGTAAAGAATACGTCTTTTGTAGCGGGCGTCCCTCTACTGCAGTGTCACACATGACGAATAAAAAGGAAAACAGCAGAACGTCTGTGTAGGGCCATGTTTTTACCTACAGTGTCACTTGGCTGAATGTGTATAAGGCTCTGTGGCATCACTCAAACGCAGCCAAATTGTCACACTAGCTGTGTATCTCTAACAAAGTTGACGTATGTCCTCACCTCGGTGCCGGTTAAAACGATTTCGCCCCCGGGTGGGCTCGAACCACCAACCTTTCGGTTAACAGCCGAACGCGCTAGCCGATTGCGCCACGGAGGCCTTGACTTTGGCTCCCTTGTGCTCTGTATATCAACGCAATTCGTATACCTTCTGCAGGAATCTCGCAGAATGGTAGCATTTGCTTACGCCTCTTCACATGGATAACGTGCATGCACACTGTAGCGAGGCTCGTAAACGAATGACATCGCCAAGCATGACATTATACTACAAAATGCATACAAACCAATGTTCTGCCTATGCATTCAGAAAACCTCTGAGGCCAGTAGAATACTTGTCATAGGTTGTAGAACATCCCTTTCATTCAGTGTACTGCCATGTGTTAGATGCTGCTCGAGATAGCTCCGCTCCTTGCAGGAAGGTTTAAAAAATGAATGCCTTCTGTGAGGTTCGAACTCACGACCCCTGGTTTACGAGACCAGTGCTCTACCACTGAGCTAAGAAGGCGGCAGCTTAGCGTTTGTGAGCTATCCCCAAATTGTTACTTCATCATACTGAATCTTGCAGCCCTCGACCAGATATCGGATTTGGCACACAGCTGCTGCTGGGGGTGTCCACATTGCCGTTTTCCAAATCTCTTGAATGTTTCGCCCTTACGATCGACGACGAGCGTCGGCCCACCAAAAGTTAGCGGTCTGCACAATCCTGACCTAGTGCACAGCTTGTGGGATAGCGTGGCTCGACTGCGAAATGCGCCTTTCGGCTCCTCTCTCTGGCTACAGTGCGCTGTTGTCCACAGTGGCACTGGCGTTGCCCATGGGGCTTCATGTAAGGCGACTGCACGTCGTTCGGCCAACAGCGGCCTACTGCAGACCGACACTTAAGACACACCAAATACAAATCGACATCGAGAGACAGGCCATGTCATGTGGCACTCGCGACGTATATGCTGAAATTGAATGTAAAGAATACGTCTTTTGTAGCGGGCGTCCCTCTACTGCAGTGTCACACATGACGAATAAAAAGGAAAACAGCAGAACGTCTGTGTAGGGCCATGTTTTTACCTACAGTGTCACTTGGCTGAATGTGTATAAGGCTCTGTGGCATCACTCAAACGCAGCCAAATTGTCACACTAGCTGTGTATCTCTAACAAAGTTGACGTATGTCCTCACCTCGGTGCCGGTTAAAACGATTTCGCCCCCGGGTGGGCTCGAACCACCAACCTTTCGGTTAACAGCCGAACGCGCTAGCCGATTGCGCCACGGAGGCCTTGACTTTGGCTCCCTTGTGCTCTGTATATCAACGCAATTCGTATACCTTCTGCAGGAATCTCGCAGAATGGTAGCATTTGCTTACGCCTCTTCACATGGATAACGTGCATGCACACTGTAGCGAGGCTCGTAAACGAATGACATCGCCAAGCATGACATTATACTACAAAATGCATACAAACCAATGTTCTGCCTATGCATTCAGAAAACCTCTGAGGCCAGTAGAATACTTGTCATAGGTTGTAGAACATCCCTTTCATTCAGTGTACTGCCATGTGTTAGATGCTGCTCGAGATAGCTCCGCTCCTTGCAGGAAGGTTTAAAAAATGAATGCCTTCTGTGAGGTTCGAACTCACGACCCCTGGTTTACGAGACCAGTGCTCTACCACTGAGCTAAGAAGGCGGCAGCTTAGCGTTTGTGAGCTATCCCCAAATTGTTACTTCATCATACTGAATCTTGCAGCCCTCGACCAGATATCGGATTTGGCACACAGCTGCTGCTGGGGGTGTCCACATTGCCGTTTTCCAAATCTCTTGAATGTTTCGCCCTTACGATCGAGGACGAGCGTCGGCCCACCAAAAGTTAGCGGTCTGCACAATCCTGACCTAGTGCACAGCTTGTGGGATAGCGTGGCTCGACTGCGAAATGCGCCTTTCGGCTCCTCTCTCTGGCTACAGTGCGCTGTTGTCCACAGTGGCACTGGCGTTGCCCATGGGGCTTCATGTAAGGCGACTGCACGTCGCTCGGCCAACAGCGGCCTACTGCAGACCGACACTTAAGACACACCAAATACAAATCGACATCGAGAGACAGGCCATGTCATGTGGCACTCGCGACGTATATGCTGAAATTGAATGTAAAGAATACGTCTTTTGTAGCGGGCGTCCCTCTACTGCAGTGTCACACATGACGAATAAAAAGGAAAACAGCAGAACGTCTGTGTAGGGCCATGTTTTTACCTACAGTGTCACTTGGCTGAATGTGTATAAGGCTCTGTGGCATCACTCAAACGCAGCCAAATTGTCACACTAGCTGTGTATCTCTAACAAAGTTGACGTATGTCCTCACCTCGGTGCCGGTTAAAACGATTTCGCCCCCGGGTGGGCTCGAACCACCAACCTTTCTGTTAACAGCCGAACGCGCTAGCCGATTGCGCCACGGAGGCCTTGACTTTGGCTCCCTTGTGCTCTGTATATCAACGCAATTCGTATACCTTCTGCAGGAATCTCGCAGTATGGTAGCATTTGCTTACGCCTCTTCACATGGATAACGTGCATGCACACTGTAGCGAGGCTCGTAAACGAATGACATCGCCAAGCATGACATTATACTACAAAATGCATACAAACCAATGTTCTGCCTATGCATTCAGAAAACCTCTGAGGCCAGTAGAATACTTGTCATAGGTTGTAGAACATCCCTTTCATTCAGTGTACTGCCATGTGTTAGATGCTGCTCGAGATAGCTCCGCTCCTTGCAGGAAGGTTTAAAAAATGAATGCCTTCTGTGAGGTTCGAACTCACGACCCCTGGTTTACGAGACCAGTGCTCTACCACTGAGCTAAGAAGGCGGCAGCTTAGCGTTTGTGAGCTATCCCCAAATTGTTACTTCATCATACTGAATCTTGCAGCCCTCGACCAGATATCGGATTTGGCACACAGCTGCTGCTGGGGGTGTCCACATTGCCATTTTCCAAATCTCTTGAATGTTTCGCCCTTACGATCGACGACGAGCGTCGGCCCACCAAAAGTTAGCGGTCTGCACAATCCTGACCTAGTGCACAGCTTGTGGGATAGCGTGGCTCGACTGCGAAATGCGCCTTTCGGCTCCTCTCTCTGGCTACAGTGCGCTGTTGTCCACAGTGGCACTGGCGTTGCCCATGGGGCTTCATGTAAGGCGACTGCACGTCGCTCGGCCAACAGCGGCCTACTGCAGACCGACACTTAAGACACACCAAATACAAATCGACATCGAGAGACAGGCCATGTCATGTGGCACTCGCGACGTATATGCTGAAATTGAATGTAAAGAATACGTCTTTTGTAGCGGGCGTCCCTCTACTGCAGTGTCACACATGACGAATAAAAAGGAAAACAGCAGAACGTCTGTGTAGGGCCATGTTTTTACCTACAGTGTCACTTGGCTGAATGTGTATAAGGCTCTGTGGCATCACTCAAACGCAGCCAAATTGTCAAACTAGCTGTGTATCTCTAACAAAGTTGACGTATGTCCTCACCTCGGTGCCGGTTAAAACGATTTCGCCCCCGGGTGGGCTCGAACCACCAACCTTTCGGTTAACAGCCGAACGCGCTAGCCGATTGCGCCACGGAGGCCTTGACTTTGGCTCCCTTGTGCTCTGTATATCAACGCAATTCGTATACCTTCTGCAGGAATCTCGCAGAATGGTAGCATTTGCTTACGCCTCTTCACATGGATAACGTGCATGCACACTGTAGCGAGGCTCGTAAACGAATGACATCGCCAAGCATGACATTATACTACAAAATGCATACAAACCAATGTTCTGCCTATGCATTCAGAAAACCTCTGAGGCCAGTAGAATACTTGTCATAGGTTGTAGAACATCCCTTTCATTCAGTGTACTGCCATGTGTTAGATGCTGCTCGAGATAGCTCCGCTCCTTGCAGGAAGGTTTAAAAAATGAATGCCTTCTGTGAGGTTCGAACTCACGACCCCTGGTTTACGAGACCAGTGCTCTACCACTGAGCTAAGAAGGCGGCAGCTTAGCGTTTGTGAGCTATCCCCAAATTCTTACTTCATCATACTGAATCTTGCAGCCCTCGACCAGATATCGGATTTGGCACACAGCTGCTGCTGGGGGTGTCCACATTGCCGTTTTCCAAATCTCTTGAATGTTTCGCCCTTACGATCGAGGACGAGCGTCGGCCCACCAAAAGTTAGCGGTCTGCACAATCCTGACCTAGTGCACAGCTTGTGGGATAGCGTGGCTCGACTGCGAAATGCGCCTTTCGGCTCCTCTCTCTGGCTACAGTGCGCTGTTGTCCACAGTGGCACTGGCGTTGCCCATGGGGCTTCATGTAAGGCGACTGCACGTCGCTCGGCCAACAGCGGCCTACTGCAGACCGACACTTAAGACACACCAAATACAAATCGACATCGAGAGACAGGCCATGTCATGTGGCACTCGCGACGTATATGCTGAAATTGAATGTAAAGAATACGTCTTTTGTAGCGGGCGTCCCTCTACTGCAGTGTCACACATGACGAATAAAAAGGAAAACAGCAGAACGTCTGTGTAGGGCCATGTTTTTACCTACAGTGTCACTTGGCTGAATGTGTATAAGGCTCTGTGGCATCACTCAAACGCAGCCAAATTGTCACACTAGCTGTGTATCTCTAACAAAGTTGACGTATGTCCTCACCTCGGTGCCGGTTAAAACGATTTCGCCCCCGGGTGGGCTCGAACCACCAACCTTTCTGTTAACAGCCGAACGCGCTAGCCGATTGCGCCACGGAGGCCTTGACTTTGGCTCCCTTGTGCTCTGTATATCAACGCAATTCGTATACCTTCTGCAGGAATCTCGCAGAATGGTAGCATTTGCTTACGCCTCTTCACATGGATAACGTGCATGCACACTGTAGCGAGGCTCGTAAACGAATGACATCGCCAAGCATGACATTATACTACAAAATGCATACAAACCAATGTTCTGCCTATGCATTCAGAAAACCTCTGAGGCCAGTAGAATACTTGTCATAGGTTGTAGAACATCCCTTTCATTCAGTGTACTGCCATGTGTTAGATGCTGCTCGAGATAGCTCCGCTCCTTGCAGGAAGGTTTAAAAAATGAATGCCTTCTGTGAGGTTCGAACTCACGACCCCTGGTTTACGAGACCAGAGCTCTACCACTGAGCTAAGAAGGCGGCAGCTTAGCGTTTGTGAGCTATCCCCAAATTGTTACTTCATCATACTGAATCTTGCAGCCCTCGACCAGATATCGGATTTGGCACACAGCTGCTGCTGGGGGTGTCCACATTGCCATTTTCCAAATCTCTTGAATGTTTCGCCCTTACGATCGACGACGAGCGTCGGCCCACCAAAAGTTAGCGGTCTGCACAATCCTGACCTAGTGCACAGCTTGTGGGATAGCGTGGCTCGACTGCGAAATGCGCCTTTCGGCTCCTCTCTCTGGCTACAGTGCGCTGTTGTCCACAGTGGCACTGGCGTTGCCCATGGGGCTTCATGTAAGGCGACTGCACGTCGCTCGGCCAACAGCGGCCTACTGCAGACCGACACTTAAGACACACCAAATACAAATCGACATCGAGAGACAGGCCATGTCATGTGGCACTCGCGACGTATATGCTGAAATTGAATGTAAAGAATACGTCTTTTGTAGCGGGCGTTCCTCTACTGCAGTGTCACACATGACGATTAAAAAGGAAAACAGCAGAACGTCTGTGTAGGGCCATGTTTTTACCTACAGTGTCACTT
This sequence comes from Schistocerca piceifrons, assembly GCF_021461385.2. Taxonomy (NCBI): domain Eukaryota; kingdom Metazoa; phylum Arthropoda; class Insecta; order Orthoptera; family Acrididae; genus Schistocerca; species Schistocerca piceifrons. The sequence goes on along the minus strand of NC_060142.1, from coordinate 598,750,678 downwards.
GGCTGAATGTGTATAAGGCTCTGTGGCATCACTCAAACGCAGCCAAATTGTCACACTAGCTGTGTATCTCTAACGACTGCACGTCGCTCGGCCAACAGCGGCCTACTGCAGACCGACACTTAAGACACACCAAATACAAATCGACATCGAGAGACAGGCCATGTCATGTGGCACTCGCGACGTATATGCTGAAATTGAATGTAAAGAATACGTCTTTTGTAGCGGGCGTCCCTCTACTGCAGTGTCACACATGACGAATAAAAAGGAAAACAGCAGAACGTCTGTGTAGGGCCATGTTTTTACCTACAGTGTCACTTGGCTGAATGTGTATAAGGCTCTGTGGCATCACTCAAACGCAGCCAAATTGTCACACTAGCTGTGTATCTCTAACAAAGTTGACGTATGTCCTCACCTCGGTGCCGGTTAAAACGATTTCGCCCCCGGGTGGGCTCGAACCACCAGCCTTTCGGTTAACAGCCGAACGCGCTAGCCGATTGCGCCACGGAGGCCTTGACTTTGGCTCCCTTGTGCTCTGTATATCAACGCAATTCGTATACCTTCTGCAGGAATCTCGCAGAATGGTAGCATTTGCTTACGCCTCTTCACATGGATAACGTGCATGCACACTGTAGCGAGGCTCGTAAACGAATGACATCGCCAAGCATGACATTATACTACAAAATGCATACAAACCAATGTTCTGCCTATGCATTCAGAAAACCTCTGAGGCCAGTAGAATACTTGTCATAGGTTGTAGAACATCCCTTACATTCAGTGTACTGCCATGTGTTAGATGCTGCTCGAGATAGCTCCGCTCCTTGCAGGAAGGTTTAAAAAATGAATGCCTTCTGTGAGGTTCGAACTCACGACCCCTGGTTTACGAGACCAGTGCTCTACCACTGAGCTAAGAAGGCGGCAGCTTAGCGTTTGTGAGCTATCCCCAAATTGTTACTTCATCATACTGAATCTTGCAGCCCTCGACCAGATATCGGATTTGGCACACAGCTGCTGCTGGGGGTGTCCACATTGCCGTTTTCCAAATCTCTTGAATGTTTCGCCCTTACGATCGACGACGAGCGTCGGCCCACCAAAAGTTAGCGGTCTGCACAATCCTGACCTAGTGCACAGCTTGTGGGATAGCGTGGCTCGACTGCGAAATGCGCCTTTCGGCTCCTCTCTCTGGCTACAGTGCGCTGTTGTCCACAGTGGCACTGGCGTTGCCCATGGGGCTTCATGTAAGGCGACTGCACGTCGCTCGGCCAACAGCGGCCTACTGCAGACCGACACTTAAGACACACCAAATACAAATCGACATCGAGAGACAGGCCATGTCATGTGGCACTCGCGACGTATATGCTGAAATTGAATGTAAAGAATACGTCTTTTGTAGCGGGCGTCCCTCTACTGCAGTGTCACACATGACGAATAAAAAGGAAAACAGCAGAACGTCTGTGTAGGGCCATGTTTTTACCTACAGTGTCACTTGGCTGAATGTGTATAAGGCTCTGTGGCATCACTCAAACGCAGCCAAATTGTCACACTAGCTGTGTATCTCTAACAAAGTTGACGTATGTCCTCACCTCGGTGCCGGTTAAAACGATTTCGCCCCCGGGTGGGCTCGAACCACCAGCCTTTCGGTTAACAGCCGAACGCGCTAGCCGATTGCGCCACGGAGGCCTTGACTTTGGCTCCCTTGTGCTCTGTATATCAACGCAATTCGTATACCTTCTGCAGGAATCTCGCAGAATGGTAGCATTTGCTTACGCCTCTTCACATGGATAACGTGCATGCACACTGTAGCGAGGCTCGTAAACGAATGACATCGCCAAGCATGACATTATACTACAAAATGCATACAAACCAATGTTCTGCCTATGCATTCAGAAAACCTCTGAGGCCAGTAGAATACTTGTCATAGGTTGTAGAACATCCCTTTCATTCAGTGTACTGCCATGTGTTAGATGCTGCTCGAGATAGCTCCGCTCCTTGCAGGAAGGTTTAAAAAATGAATGCCTTCTGTGAGGTTCGAACTCACGACCCCTGGTTTACGAGACCAGTGCTCTACCACTGAGCTAAGAAGGCGGCAGCTTAGCGTTTGTGAGCTATCCCCAAATTGTTACTTCATCATACTGAATCTTGCAGCCCTCGACCAGATATCGGATTTGGCACACAGCTGCTGCTGGGGGTGTCCACATTGCCGTTTTCCAAATCTCTTGAATGTTTCGCCCTTACGATCGACGACGAGCGTCGGCCCACCAAAAGTTAGCGGTCTGCACAATCCTGACCTAGTGCACAGCTTGTGGGATAGCGTGGCTCGACTGCGAAATGCGCCTTTCGGCTCCTCTCTCTGGCTACAGTGCGCTGTTGTCCACAGTGGCACTGGCGTTGCCCATGGGGCTTCATGTAAGGCGACTGCACGTCGCTCGGCCAACAGCGGCCTACTGCAGACCGACACTTAAGACACACCAAATACAAATCGACATCGAGAGACAGGCCATGTCATGTGGCACTCGCGACGTATATGCTGAAATTGAATGTAAAGAATACGTCTTTTGTAGCGGGCGTCCCTCTACTGCAGTGTCACACATGACGAATAAAAAGGAAAACAGCAGAACGTCTGTGTAGGGCCATGTTTTTACCTACAGTGTCACTTGGCTGAATGTGTATAAGGCTCTGTGGCATCACTCAAACGCAGCCAAATTGTCACACTAGCTGTGTATCTCTAACAAAGTTGACGTATGTCCTCACCTCGGTGCCGGTTAAAACGATTTCGCCCCCGGGTGGGCTCGAACCACCAACCTTTCTGTTAACAGCCGAACGCGCTAGCCGATTGCGCCACGGAGGCCTTGACTTTGGCTCCCTTGTGCTCTGTATATCAACGCAATTCGTATACCTTCTGCAGGAATCTCGCAGAATGGTAGCATTTGCTTACGCCTCTTCACATGGATAACGTGCATGCACACTGTAGCGAGGCTCGTAAACGAATGACATCGCCAAGCATGACATTATACTACAAAATGCATACAAACCAATGTTCTGCCTATGCATTCAGAAAACCTCTGAGGCCAGTAGAATACTTGTCATAGGTTGTAGAACATCCCTTTCATTCAGTGTACTGCCATGTGTTAGATGCTGCTCGAGATAGCTCCGCTCCTTGCAGGAAGGTTTAAAAAATGAATGCCTTCTGTGAGGTTCGAACTCACGACCCCTGGTTTACGAGACCAGAGCTCTACCACTGAGCTAAGAAGGCGGCAGCTTAGCGTTTGTGAGCTATCCCCAAATTGTTACTTCATCATACTGAATCTTGCAGCCCTCGACCAGATATCGGATTTGGCACACAGCTGCTGCTGGGGGTGTCCACATTGCCATTTTCCAAATCTCTTGAATGTTTCGCCCTTACGATCGACGACGAGCGTCGGCCCACCAAAAGTTAGCGGTCTGCACAATCCTGACCTAGTGCACAGCTTGTGGGATAGCGTGGCTCGACTGCGAAATGCGCCTTTCGGCTCCTCTCTCTGGCTACAGTGCGCTGTTGTCCACAGTGGCACTGGCGTTGCCCATGGGGCTTCATGTAAGGCGACTGCACGTCGCTCGGCCAACAGCGGCCTACTGCAGACCGACACTTAAGACACACCAAATACAAATCGACATCGAGAGACAGGCCATGTCATGTGGCACTCGCGACGTATATGCTGAAATTGAATGTAAAGAATACGTCTTTTGTAGCGGGCGTTCCTCTACTGCAGTGTCACACATGACGATTAAAAAGGAAAACAGCAGAACGTCTGTGTAGGGCCATGTTTTTACCTACAGTGTCACTTGGCTGAATGTGTATAAGGCTCTGTGGCATCACTCAAACGCAGCCAAATTGTCACACTAGCTGTGTATCTCTAACGACTGCACGTCGCTCGGCCAACAGCGGCCTACTGCAGACCGACACTTAAGACACACCAAATACAAATCGACATCGAGAGACAGGCCATGTCATGTGGCACTCGCGACGTATATGCTGAAATTGAATGTAAAGAATACGTCTTTTGTAGCGGGCGTCCCTCTACTGCAGTGTCACACATGACGAATAAAAAGGAAAACAGCAGAACGTCTGTGTAGGGCCATGTTTTTACCTACAGTGTCACTTGGCTGAATGTGTATAAGGCTCTGTGGCATCACTCAAACGCAGCCAAATTGTCACACTAGCTGTGTATCTCTAACAAAGTTGACGTATGTCCTCACCTCGGTGCCGGTTAAAACGATTTCGCCCCCGGGTGGGCTCGAACCACCAGCCTTTCGGTTAACAGCCGAACGCGCTAGCCGATTGCGCCACGGAGGCCTTGACTTTGGCTCCCTTGTGCTCTGTATATCAACGCAATTCGTATACCTTCTGCAGGAATCTCGCAGAATGGTAGCATTTGCTTACGCCTCTTCACATGGATAACGTGCATGCACACTGTAGCGAGGCTCGTAAACGAATGACATCGCCAAGCATGACATTATACTACAAAATGCATACAAACCAATGTTCTGCCTATGCATTCAGAAAACCTCTGAGGCCAGTAGAATACTTGTCATAGGTTGTAGAACATCCCTTACATTCAGTGTACTGCCATGTGTTAGATGCTGCTCGAGATAGCTCCGCTCCTTGCAGGAAGGTTTAAAAAATGAATGCCTTCTGTGAGGTTCGAACTCACGACCCCTGGTTTACGAGACCAGTGCTCTACCACTGAGCTAAGAAGGCGGCAGCTTAGCGTTTGTGAGCTATCCCCAAATTGTTACTTCATCATACTGAATCTTGCAGCCCTCGACCAGATATCGGATTTGGCACACAGCTGCTGCTGGGGGTGTCCACATTGCCGTTTTCCAAATCTCTTGAATGTTTCGCCCTTACGATCGACGACGAGCGTCGGCCCACCAAAAGTTAGCGGTCTGCACAATCCTGACCTAGTGCACAGCTTGTGGGATAGCGTGGCTCGACTGCGAAATGCGCCTTTCGGCTCCTCTCTCTGGCTACAGTGCGCTGTTGTCCACAGTGGCACTGGCGTTGCCCATGGGGCTTCATGTAAGGCGACTGCACGTCGCTCGGCCAACAGCGGCCTACTGCAGACCGACACTTAAGACACACCAAATACAAATCGACATCGAGAGACAGGCCATGTCATGTGGCACTCGCGACGTATATGCTGAAATTGAATGTAAAGAATACGTCTTTTGTAGCGGGCGTCCCTCTACTGCAGTGTCACACATGACGAATAAAAAGGAAAACAGCAGAACGTCTGTGTAGGGCCATGTTTTTACCTACAGTGTCACTTGGCTGAATGTGTATAAGGCTCTGTGGCATCACTCAAACGCAGCCAAATTGTCACACTAGCTGTGTATCTCTAACAAAGTTGACGTATGTCCTCACCTCGGTGCCGGTTAAAACGATTTCGCCCCCGGGTGGGCTCGAACCACCAGCCTTTCGGTTAACAGCCGAACGCGCTAGCCGATTGCGCCACGGAGGCCTTGACTTTGGCTCCCTTGTGCTCTGTATATCAACGCAATTCGTATACCTTCTGCAGGAATCTCGCAGAATGGTAGCATTTGCTTACGCCTCTTCACATGGATAACGTGCATGCACACTGTAGCGAGGCTCGTAAACGAATGACATCGCCAAGCATGACATTATACTACAAAATGCATACAAACCAATGTTCTGCCTATGCATTCAGAAAACCTCTGAGGCCAGTAGAATACTTGTCATAGGTTGTAGAACATCCCTTTCATTCAGTGTACTGCCATGTGTTAGATGCTGCTCGAGATAGCTCCGCTCCTTGCAGGAAGGTTTAAAAAATGAATGCCTTCTGTGAGGTTCGAACTCACGACCCCTGGTTTACGAGACCAGTGCTCTACCACTGAGCTAAGAAGGCGGCAGCTTAGCGTTTGTGAGCTATCCCCAAATTGTTACTTCATCATACTGAATCTTGCAGCCCTCGACCAGATATCGGATTTGGCACACAGCTGCTGCTGGGGGTGTCCACATTGCCGTTTTCCAAATCTCTTGAATGTTTCGCCCTTACGATCGACGACGAGCGTCGGCCCACCAAAAGTTAGCGGTCTGCACAATCCTGACCTAGTGCACAGCTTGTGGGATAGCGTGGCTCGACTGCGAAATGCGCCTTTCGGCTCCTCTCTCTGGCTACAGTGCGCTGTTGTCCACAGTGGCACTGGCGTTGCCCATGGGGCTTCATGTAAGGCGACTGCACGTCGCTCGGCCAACAGCGGCCTACTGCAGACCGACACTTAAGACACACCAAATACAAATCGACATCGAGAGACAGGCCATGTCATGTGGCACTCGCGACGTATATGCTGAAATTGAATGTAAAGAATACGTCTTTTGTAGCGGGCGTCCCTCTACTGCAGTGTCACACATGACGAATAAAAAGGAAAACAGCAGAACGTCTGTGTAGGGCCATGTTTTTACCTACAGTGTCACTTGGCTGAATGTGTATAAGGCTCTGTGGCATCACTCAAACGCAGCCAAATTGTCACACTAGCTGTGTATCTCTAACAAAGTTGACGTATGTCCTCACCTCGGTGCCGGTTAAAACGATTTCGCCCCCGGGTGGGCTCGAACCACCAGCCTTTCGGTTAACAGCCGAACGCGCTAGCCGATTGCGCCACGGAGGCCTTGACTTTGGCTCCCTTGTGCTCTGTATATCAACGCAATTCGTATACCTTCTGCAGGAATCTCGCAGAATGGTAGCATTTGCTTACGCCTCTTCACATGGATAACGTGCATGCACACTGTAGCGAGGCTCGTAAACGAATGACATCGCCAAGCATGACATTATACTACAAAATGCATACAAACCAATGTTCTGCCTATGCATTCAGAAAACCTCTGAGGCCAGTAGAATACTTGTCATAGGTTGTAGAACATCCCTTTCATTCAGTGTACTGCCATGTGTTAGATGCTGCTCGAGATAGCTCCGCTCCTTGCAGGAAGGTTTAAAAAATGAATGCCTTCTGTGAGGTTCGAACTCACGACCCCTGGTTTACGAGACCAGTGCTCTACCACTGAGCTAAGAAGGCGGCAGGTTAGCGTTTGTGAGCTATCCCCAAATTGTTACTTCATCATACTGAATCTTGCAGCCCTCGACCAGATATCGGATTTGGCACACAGCTGCTGCTGGGGGTGTCCACATTGCCGTTTTCCAAATCTCTTGAATGTTTCGCCCTTACGATCGACGACGAGCGTCGGCCCACCAAAAGTTAGCGGTCTGCACAATCCTGACCTAGTGCACAGCTTGTGGGATAGCGTGGCTCGACTGCGAAATGCGCCTTTCGGCTCCTCTCTCTGGCTACAGTGCGCTGTTGTCCACAGTGGCACTGGCGTTGCCCATGGGGCTTCATGTAAGGCGACTGCACGTCGCTCGGCCAACAGCGGCCTACTGCAGACCGACACTTAAGACACACCAAATACAAATCGACATCGAGAGACAGGCCATGTCATGTGGCACTCGCGACGTATATGCTGAAATTGAATGTAAAGAATACGTCTTTTGTAGCGGGCGTCCCTCTACTGCAGTGTCACACATGACGAATAAAAAGGAAAACAGCAGAACGTCTGTGTAGGGCCATGTTTTTACCTACAGTGTCACTTGGCTGAATGTGTATAAGGCTCTGTGGCATCACTCAAACGCAGCCAAATTGTCACACTAGCTGTGTATCTCTAACAAAGTTGACGTATGTCCTCACCTCGGTGCCGGTTAAAACGATTTCGCCCCCGGGTGGGCTCGAACCACCAACCTTTCGGTTAACAGCCGAACGCGCTAGCCGATTGCGCCACGGAGGCCTTGACTTTGGCTCCCTTGTGCTCTGTATATCAACGCAATTCGTATACCTTCTGCAGGAATCTCGCAGAATGGTAGCATTTGCTTACGCCTCTTCACATGGATAACGTGCATGCACACTGTAGCGAGGCTCGTAAACGAATGACATCGCCAAGCATGACATTATACTACAAAATGCATACAAACCAATGTTCTGCCTATGCATTCAGAAAACCTCTGAGGCCAGTAGAATACTTGTCATAGGTTGTAGAACATCCCTTTCATTCAGTGTACTGCCATGTGATAGATGCTGCTCGAGATAGCTCCGCTCCTTGCAGGAAGGTTTAAAAAATGAATGCCTTCTGTGAGGTTCGAACTCACGACCCCTGGTTTACGAGACCAGTGCTCTACCACTTTTTTTTTTTTTTTAATATTAGAGAGGGACATACCCTGAAGCTTGAGAGCAATAGTCCGAAGCAGCGGTTCCAGGGACAATACGAATAAAGACATAGAGAGCGGACTACCCTGAGGCACTCTGCGGCGGATAGCAATGGGCGGCGTCAGTTGCCCATTGACTGACAGCCGAGCTGTTATTCCCCTATACAAATTGCCAAGAACACCACGTGATGAAGCGTTAAAACCTATTGTACCTAAAACACGATCTAAAAACACATGACTGACGTGATCAAAAGCCTTATAAAAATCAAGGAAGGCAAAGGCACAATGTACGTTTGTAACCGCCGCAACCGAGACAACATCCCGATATTCGGCTACTGGTGTCAGAATAGATCTATCATGAAAACAACATTGATGTGCACCAATCACACCCCGAAGCAGAGAAGACAACCGGCTATTGAGCGGTCTAGCAGCTGTCTTATAGTCAAAATTCAGCAATGTGAGCGGACGAAGATTGGCAGCAGATAAACGACCAGAGGACTTCGGGATTAAAACAATTTTCCCTACTTTAAAATCGGCAGGCACATCCATCCCCCTGACAATCTCATTTCAAATCTGCGTAAAAATGCCACCCAAAAGAGGCCAAAAACGGAGATAAAATTCTTTAGGCAGGCCGTCTGGACCCGGCGATTTACTGGACGGAGAGCGAGCAATAAAATCGAAAACATCATCTACCTGGAACTCCCGGAGAAATTCGCCGTTCGCGTCAGGCGCGATCGTCGCAGTTAGATCCCCAAAGACATCATCCGAAAGAGACTCACCAGAATCATCGGCAGAGTATAGACTAGTGTAATACTGATGAAGAGCGCGAACCATTTCCTCCTGTGCACTAAGCTGTCGCCCATCATCCACCGTAAGAGAAGAGATGAAGGAGCGACGACGACGAGTCTGATGCCGTAGCAGGTGGTACAAGGATGTCAGTTCACCTTCAACAAGAGAGTGAGGTTTCGACTTAACTCGCAGACCATCCATCTGTCGTCGTTTAAGGCTCAAGAGCTTGGCTTTAATACGACGAACATCATGGATCCGCAGTGGAGAGGTACCCGCCGCGTCATATAGTTCACGCAGGACAGAGTAGTAATATTCATACGTGTTCTTAAAATCACACGTCCTAGCAGCACAGTAGAAAATCAAAGTCTGACGAATCTTGGGCTTGGCAAACGCAGTCCACCAAACCAGCAAGGAGGGGTATCGCGGGACAGAGCGAAGACATCGCTCCCACACGCCACTTATAACATCATCCATAGCACTGTCGGCAAGGTGGGAAACATTTAACATCCACTGGGAACGATAAAGTTTTGCAGGTTGGCGACTAAGATTTACAGTTGCAGTAAAAGCACAATGGTCAGAAAAACTAGTAGGAATAACATCGACAGAAAGAATTTTATCACATAAAAAATCAGATAAATAGAATCTGTCGAGTCTACTGCATGAGGACGCGGTAAAAAACGTATATTTCACCAGGGTTGGATATTTGTGTTCCCAAACATCACGCAGATGCATCGTACGAACTAAGTCATGTAAATCACGGCAATAATTAAAATTGGGGGACTGGTCTGCAGGGCGTAAAACACAATTAAAATCGCCTCCGAGCAGGAGACTCCGAGGACTCTGGCGCAAAAGATAAATAAGCTCTTCTTTATAAAAACGCGATCGAGCCACAGTGTGACTCGAACCAGAGGGGGCATACAAAACAACGAGGCGGAGATCAAAAAGACGACAACCAATCCCACGGCCAGAGTCAAGGAATTCAATGTCAGTAATAGGAATGCCCTCTCGAAAGAAAAGAGCAGTTCCTGTTGAATATTCCGGCGCGACATTAAAAACAGTTTGAAATCCAGGTAGAGAGAGATCAGAAAACAACACTTCCTGCAAAAACACTACGTCCGCACAGGCGTCGTAAATAAACTGCCGCAAAGAGGCAATGCGAACGTCGGACTCAATACGGTTAACATTTAAGGTAAGAAAGGTGTATGCTTGAACCATAGAGAGAAAAGCGAGAAAACAAATCACCTACACCGACGCACCAGCGTCACAGTCCATAGCAGGGGTGACGGAGGCATCCGAGGGAGGGGGACTGCTACCCCGTTCCGCGGATCCCTTACGTTTCGGTTTTTTACGAACAGCATTAACGTTCGGCTGAACGCGTAACTTGCGTCGGCTGACGGGCAAGGAAACTTCAGCCGCCGGTGACGTAGGAGGGTCAATTTCTGTATCCGACACCACCCGCGCCGGTCCACATGCGGGATCCGGGGTCGCGGGGGAAACATCCGACAAAACGGAATGGTCAACACCTGCACTAGCTTCCGGCAAACATGGACTGCACGGAGGCGAAACGTGAGCAGGAAGGTCCGAGGCCGCAGAGTTGGAAGGAAGCGGAGCAGCTCCGCTGGCAGAGGTATGGGACAGCGAAGCAGGAAGTTGTCGCGGCTCCACTTGTTGTGACATCGAAGTCGGTTCGGAAGACGGCGCCAACAGGCCCGACCGACGACCCGACTCGAGAGAAGCTGCGTCGGAGGCCGGAGGGGCGCCAGCAGCCGCCACCGGAACCGCTACCTCAGGAGGGCAGGGAGCAGCTACAGTACACAGTGGCTCGGAGGATGCCGGTCGCTCGGACTGGGGCATCTCAGGGAGATCCTCATCCGTACTATTTCCATCGTGTGGGCGACGCCTCTTATTATTCAAAAGTGGCACACCCACCTGAGGGACAGACGGAACAACATCAGATTTAGCACGCAAAGGAGGAAATTCTGTATCAGGGGTGCGCAAAACCTGTGGCGGGGCGCTACTACCACTGGACTGTGCTACACCAAGAGCAGAACCACCTGCAACGAGGTCAGCGACCGTTAACTTGCGACGCTGTTCGAGAGAATTTTTTAAAACAAAAACTCTCTGCGGACAGTCGGTACGCACGTGACCACTTTCATTGCACAAAAAACAGGTGCCAACCTGACCACTATATGTTACATGGACACGATATCCACCGATCTGCAGGTGAGATGGAATATTCTGCTTAACGTGCATTTCGACTGAACGAATACCACTGTAACATTGCAGGCGATGTTGGCTTGACCAGCGTTCAAGGCGAATGCTCTTTACATCACCATACTTCTGTAGACCCTCCTTAAGATAGACATTATCCACCTCCGGTGGAAGGTTGTAAACACGAACATTGGTATACGTGATGGAAGCATTGGAAAGCAGCACGGTACTTACAGAATCATCCCGATGCCGAAAGAGAACTTGATGACCATATTTAGAAAGAATTTTATCAACCTGAAGTGGGTCCATAAACTTAACAAAGAAAACATACAGTTCGGTATCAAAATAAGCAGTGTGCACCTGATCCGAATGAACACCAAAGGTATCTACCAACCAATCATGAATCTCAAGAGAACTAGGTTGCACATGGCGGGTTGACTTGTCAAAAGCAAAACTAACTGTAGCCTGACGAGGAATAACCTGGGACGACATTTTCAAAATATGCGGTCGAAACCGCTACACAAAAGACACTGATATAAGGACAGAAAAAAAAAACACAAGGTACGAAACAACGACGGAGAAACACTCACAGAAGTTGCAACACAACACGTAAACAAAAACGATAGTCCACTATACGTAACGCTACGGCGGAGCGGAAGACTAGGCACGTCCACACTGCACGGCGTCTAAAGCGGAAACTAACTTATTTTTTTAACACAACACCCAGTCCCTGAGCGGAGAAAATTTCCGACCCAGCCGGGAATCGAACCCGGGCCCTTAGGATTGACAGTCTGTCACGCTGACCACTCAGCTACCGGGGCGGGCACCACTGAGCTAAGAAGGCGGCAGGTTAGCGTTTGTGAGCTATCCCCAAATTGTTACTTCATCATACTGAATCTTGCAGCCCTCGACCAGATATCGGATTTGGCACACAGCTGCTGCTGGGGGTGTCCACATTGCCGTTTTCCAAATCTCTTGAATGTTTCGCCCTTACGATCGACGACGAGCGTCGGCCCACCAAAAGTTAGCGGTCTGCACAATCCTGACCTAGTGCACAGCTTGTGGGATAGCGTGGCTCGACTGCGAAATGCGCCTTTCGGCTCCTCTCTCTGGCTACAGTGCGCTGTTGTCCACAGTGGCACTGGCGTTGCCCATGGGGCTTCATGTAAGGCGACTGCACGTCGCTCGGCCAACAGCGGCCTACTGCAGACCGACACTTAAGACACACCAAATACAAATCGACATCGAGAGACAGGCCATGTCATGTGGCACTCGCGACGTATATGCTGAAATTGAATGTAAAGAATACGTCTTTTGTAGCGGGCGTCCCTCTACTGCAGTGTCACACATGACGAATAAAAAGGAAAACAGCAGAACGTCTGTGTAGGGCCATGTTTTTACCTACAGTGTCACTTGGCTGAATGTGTATAAGGCTCTGTGGCATCACTCAAACGCAGCCAAATTGTCACACTAGCTGTGTATCTCTAACAAAGTTGACGTATGTCCTCACCTCGGTGCCGGTTAAAACGATTTCGCCCCCGGGTGGGCTCGAACCACCAACCTTTCGGTTAACAGCCGAACGCGCTAGCCGATTGTGCCACGGAGGCCTTGACTTTGGCTCCCTTGTGCTCTGTATATCAACGCAATTCGTATACCTTCTGCAGGAATCTCGCAGAATGGTAGCATTTGCTTACGCCTCTTCACATGGATAACGTGCATGCACACTGTAGCGAGACTCGTAAACGAATGACATCGCCAAGCATGACATTATACTACAAAATGCATACAAACCAATGTTCTGCCTATGCATTCAGAAAACCTCTGAGGCCAGTAGAATACTTGTCATAGGTTGTAGAACATCCCTTTCATTCAGTGTACTGCCATGTGTTAGATGCTGCTCGAGATAGCTCCGCTCCTTGCAGGAAGGTTTAAAAAATGAATGCCTTCTGTGAGGTTCGAACTCACGACCCCTGGTTTACGAGACCAGTGCTCTACCACTGAGCTAAGAAGGCGGCAGGTTAGCGTTTGTGAGCTATCCCCAAATTGTTACTTCTTCATACTGAATCTTGCAGCCCTCGACCAGATATCGGATTTGGCACACAGCTGCTGCTGGGGGTGTCCACATTGCCGTTTTCCAAATCTCTTGAATGTTTCGCCCTTACGATCGACGACGAGCGTCGGCCCACCAAAAGTTAGCGGTCTGCACAATCCTGACCTAGTGCACAGCTTGTGGGATAGCGTGGCTCGACTGCGAAATGCGCCTTTCGGCTCCTCTCTCTGGCTACAGTGCGCTGTTGTCCACAGTGGCACTGGCGTTGCCCATGGGGCTTCATGTAAGGCGACTGCACGTCGCTCGGCCAACAGCGGCCTACTGCAGACCGACACTTAAGACACACCAAATACAAATCGACATCGAGAGACAGGCCATGTCATGTGGCACTCGCGACGTATATGCTGTAATTGAATGTAAAGAATACGTCTTTTGTAGCGGGCGTCCCTCTACTGCAGTGTCACACATGACGAAAAAAAATTAAAACAGCAGAACGTCTGTGTAGGGCCATGTTTTTACCTACAGTGTCACTTGGCTGAATGTGTATAAGGCTCTGTGGCATCACTCAAACGCAGCCAAATTGTCACACTAGCTGTGTATCTCTAACAAAGTTGACGTATGTCCTCACCTCGGTGCCGGTTAAAACGATTTCGCCCCCGGGTGGGCTCGAACCACCAACCTTTCGGTTAACAGCCGAACGCGCTAGCCGATTGCGCCACGGAGGCCTTGACTTTGGCTCCCTTGTGCTCTGTATATCAACGCAATTCGTATACCTTCTGCAGGAATCTCGCAGAATGGTAGCATTTGCTTACGCCTCTTCACATGGATAACGTGCATGCACACTGTAGCGAGGCTCGTAAACGAATGACATCGCCAAGCATGACATTATACTACAAAATGCATACAAACCAATGTTCTGCCTATGCATTCAGAAAACCTCTGAGGCCAGTAGAATACTTGTCATAGGTTGTAGAACATCCCTTTCATTCAGTGTACTGCCATGTGTTAGATGCTGCTCGAGATAGCTCCGCTCCTTGCAGGAAGGTTTAAAAAATGAATGCCTTCTGTGAGGTTCGAACTCACGACCCCTGGTTTACGAGACCAGTGCTCTACCACTGAGCTAAGAAGGCGGCAGCTTAGCGTTTGTGAGCTATCCCCAAATTGTTACTTCATCATACTGAATCTTGCAGCCCTCGACCAGATATCGGATTTGGCACACAGCTGCTGCTGGGGGTGTCCACATTGCCGTTTTCCAAATCTCTTGAATGTTTCGCCCTTACGATCGACGACGAGCGTCGGCCCACCAAAAGTTAGCGGTCTGCACAATCCTGACCTAGTGCACAGCTTGTGGGATAGCGTGGCTCGACTGCGAAATGCGCCTTTCGGCTCCTCTCTCTGGCTACAGTGCGCTGTTGTCCACAGTGGCACTGGCGTTGCCCATGGGGCTTCATGTAAGGCGACTGCACGTCGCTCGGCCAACAGCGGCCTACTGCAGACCGACACTTAAGACACACCAAATACAAATCGACATCGAGAGACAGGCCATGTCATGTGGCACTCGCGACGTATATGCTGAAATTGAATGTAAAGAATACGTCTTTTGTAGCGGGCGTCCCTCTACTGCAGTGTCACACATGACGAATAAAAAGGAAAACAGCAGAACGTCTGTGTAGGGCCATGTTTTTACCTACAGTGTCACTTGGCTGAATGTGTATAAGGCAGCCAAATTGTCACACTAGCTGTGTATCTCTAACAAAGGTGACGTATGTCCTCACCTCGGTGCCGGTTAAAACGATTTCGCCCCCGGGTGGGCTCGAACCACCAACCTTTCGGTTAACAGCCGAACGCGCTAGCCGATTGCGCCACGGAGGCCTTGACTTTGGCTCCCTTGTGCTCTGTATATCAACGCAATTCGTATACCTTCTGCAGGAATCTCGCAGAATGGTAGCATTTGCTTACGCCTCTTCACATGGATAACGTGCATGCACACTGTAGCGAGGCTCGTAAACGAATGACATCGCCAAGCATGACATTATACTACAAAATGCATACAAACCAATGTTCTGCCTATGCATTCAGAAAACCTCTGAGGCCAGTAGAATACTTGTCATAGGTTGTAGAACATCCCTTTCATTCAGTGTACTGCCATGTGTTAGATGCTGCTCGAGATAGCTCCGCTCCTTGCAGGAAGGTTTAAAAAATGAATGCCTTCTGTGAGGTTCGAACTCACGACCCCTGGTTTACGAGACCAGTGCTCTACCACTGAGCTAAGAAGGCGGCAGGTTAGCGTTTGTGAGCTATCCCCAAATTGTTACTTCATCATACTGAATCTTGCAGCCCTCGACCAGATATCGGATTTGGCACACAGCTGCTGCTGGGGGTGTCCACATTGCCGTTTTCCAAATCTCTTGAATGTTTCGCCCTTACGATCGACGACGAGCGTCGGCCCACCAAAAGTTAGCGGTCTGCACAATCCTGACCTAGTGCACAGCTTGTGGGATAGCGTGGCTCGACTGCGAAATGCGCCTTTCGGCTCCTCTCTCTGGCTACAGTGCGCTGTTGTCCACAGTGGCACTGGCGTTGCCCATGGGGCTTCATGTAAGGCGACTGCACGTCGCTCGGCCAACAGCGGCCTACTGCAGACCGACACTTAAGACACACCAAATACAAATCGACATCGAGAGACAGGCCATGTCATGTGGCACTCGCGACGTATATGCTGAAATTGAATGTAAAGAATACGTCTTTTGTAGCGGGCGTCCCTCTACTGCAGTGTCACACATGACGAATAAAAAGGAAAACAGCAGAACGTCTGTGTAGGGCCATGTTTTTACCTACAGTGTCACTTGGCTGAATGTGTATAAGGCTCTGTGGCATCACTCAAACGCAGCCAAATTGTCACACTAGCTGTGTATCTCTAACAAAGTTGACGTATGTCCTCACCTCGGTGCCGGTTAAAACGATTTCGCCCCCGGGTGGGCTCGAACCACCAACCTTTCGGTTAACAGCCGAACGCGCTAGCCGATTGCGCCACGGAGGCCTTGACTTTGGCTCCCTTGTGCTCTGTATATCAACGCAATTCGTATACCTTCTGCAGGAATCTCGCAGAATGGTAGCATTTGCTTACGCCTCTTCACATGGATAACGTGCATGCACACTGTAGCGAGGCTCGTAAACGAATGACATCGCCAAGCATGACATTATACTACAAAATGCATACAAACCAATGTTCTGCCTATGCATTCAGAAAACCTCTGAGGCCAGTAGAATACTTGTCATAGGTTGTAGAACATCCCTTTCATTCAGTGTACTGCCATGTGTTAGATGCTGCTCGAGATAGCTCCGCTCCTTGCAGGAAGGTTTAAAAAATGAATGCCTTCTGTGAGGTTCGAACTCACGACCCCTGGTTTACGAGACCAGTGCTCTACCACTGAGCTAAGAAGGCGGCAGGTTAGCGTTTGTGAGCTATCCCCAAATTGTTACTTCTTCATACTGAATCTTGCAGCCCTCGACCAGATATCGGATTTGGCACACAGCTGCTGCTGGGGGTGTCCACATTGCCGTTTTCCAAATCTCTTGAATGTTTCGCCCTTACGATCGACGACGAGCGTCGGCCCACCAAAAGTTAGCGGTCTGCACAATCCTGACCTAGTGCACAGCTTGTGGGATAGCGTGGCTCGACTGCGAAATGCGCCTTTCGGCTCCTCTCTCTGGCTACAGTGCGCTGTTGTCCACAGTGGCACTGGCGTTGCCCATGGGGCTTCATGTAAGGCGACTGCACGTCGCTCGGCCAACAGCGGCCTACTGCAGACCGACACTTAAGACACACCAAATACAAATCGACATCGAGAGACAGGCCATGTCATGTGGCACTCGCGACGTATATGCTGTAATTGAATGTAAAGAATACGTCTTTTGTAGCGGGCGTCCCTCT
Source organism: Schistocerca piceifrons (assembly GCF_021461385.2). Taxonomy (NCBI): domain Eukaryota; kingdom Metazoa; phylum Arthropoda; class Insecta; order Orthoptera; family Acrididae; genus Schistocerca; species Schistocerca piceifrons. The sequence continues at coordinate 598,733,445 of NC_060142.1, read as the reverse complement.
ACTGCAGTGTCACACATGACGAAAAAAAATTAAAACAGCAGAACGTCTGTGTAGGGCCATGTTTTTACCTACAGTGTCACTTGGCTGAATGTGTATAAGGCTCTGTGGCATCACTCAAACGCAGCCAAATTGTCACACTAGCTGTGTATCTCTAACAAAGTTGACGTATGTCCTCACCTCGGTGCCGGTTAAAACGATTTCGCCCCCGGGTGGGCTCGAACCACCAACCTTTCGGTTAACAGCCGAACGCGCTAGCCGATTGCGCCACGGAGGCCTTGACTTTGGCTCCCTTGTGCTCTGTATATCAACGCAATTCGTATACCTTCTGCAGGAATCTCGCAGAATGGTAGCATTTGCTTACGCCTCTTCACATGGATAACGTGCATGCACACTGTAGCGAGGCTCGTAAACGAATGACATCGCCAAGCATGACATTATACTACAAAATGCATACAAACCAATGTTCTGCCTATGCATTCAGAAAACCTCTGAGGCCAGTAGAATACTTGTCATAGGTTGTAGAACATCCCTTTCATTCAGTGTACTGCCATGTGTTAGATGCTGCTCGAGATAGCTCCGCTCCTTGCAGGAAGGTTTAAAAAATGAATGCCTTCTGTGAGGTTCGAACTCACGACCCCTGGTTTACGAGACCAGTGCTCTACCACTGAGCTAAGAAGGCGGCAGCTTAGCGTTTGTGAGCTATCCCCAAATTGTTACTTCATCATACTGAATCTTGCAGCCCTCGACCAGATATCGGATTTGGCACACAGCTGCTGCTGGGGGTGTCCACATTGCCGTTTTCCAAATCTCTTGAATGTTTCGCCCTTACGATCGACGACGAGCGTCGGCCCACCAAAAGTTAGCGGTCTGCACAATCCTGACCTAGTGCACAGCTTGTGGGATAGCGTGGCTCGACTGCGAAATGCGCCTTTCGGCTCCTCTCTCTGGCTACAGTGCGCTGTTGTCCACAGTGGCACTGGCGTTGCCCATGGGGCTTCATGTAAGGCGACTGCACGTCGCTCGGCCAACAGCGGCCTACTGCAGACCGACACTTAAGACACACCAAATACAAATCGACATCGAGAGACAGGCCATGTCATGTGGCACTCGCGACGTATATGCTGAAATTGAATGTAAAGAATACGTCTTTTGTAGCGGGCGTCCCTCTACTGCAGTGTCACACATGACGAATAAAAAGGAAAACAGCAGAACGTCTGTGTAGGGCCATGTTTTTACCTACAGTGTCACTTGGCTGAATGTGTATAAGGCAGCCAAATTGTCACACTAGCTGTGTATCTCTAACAAAGGTGACGTATGTCCTCACCTCGGTGCCGGTTAAAACGATTTCGCCCCCGGGTGGGCTCGAACCACCAACCTTTCGGTTAACAGCCGAACGCGCTAGCCGATTGCGCCACGGAGGCCTTGACTTTGGCTCCCTTGTGCTCTGTATATCAACGCAATTCGTATACCTTCTGCAGGAATCTCGCAGAATGGTAGCATTTGCTTACGCCTCTTCACATGGATAACGTGCATGCACACTGTAGCGAGGCTCGTAAACGAATGACATCGCCAAGCATGACATTATACTACAAAATGCATACAAACCAATGTTCTGCCTATGCATTCAGAAAACCTCTGAGGCCAGTAGAATACTTGTCATAGGTTGTAGAACATCCCTTTCATTCAGTGTACTGCCATGTGTTAGATGCTGCTCGAGATAGCTCCGCTCCTTGCAGGAAGGTTTAAAAAATGAATGCCTTCTGTGAGGTTCGAACTCACGACCCCTGGTTTACGAGACCAGTGCTCTACCACTGAGCTAAGAAGGCGGCAGGTTAGCGTTTGTGAGCTATCCCCAAATTGTTACTTCATCATACTGAATCTTGCAGCCCTCGACCAGATATCGGATTTGGCACACAGCTGCTGCTGGGGGTGTCCACATTGCCGTTTTCCAAATCTCTTGAATGTTTCGCCCTTACGATCGACGACGAGCGTCGGCCCACCAAAAGTTAGCGGTCTGCACAATCCTGACCTAGTGCACAGCTTGTGGGATAGCGTGGCTCGACTGCGAAATGCGCCTTTCGGCTCCTCTCTCTGGCTACAGTGCGCTGTTGTCCACAGTGGCACTGGCGTTGCCCATGGGGCTTCATGTAAGGCGACTGCACGTCGCTCGGCCAACAGCGGCCTACTGCAGACCGACACTTAAGACACACCAAATACAAATCGACATCGAGAGACAGGCCATGTCATGTGGCACTCGCGACGTATATGCTGAAATTGAATGTAAAGAATACGTCTTTTGTAGCGGGCGTCCCTCTACTGCAGTGTCACACATGACGAATAAAAAGGAAAACAGCAGAACGTCTGTGTAGGGCCATGTTTTTACCTACAGTGTCACTTGGCTGAATGTGTATAAGGCTCTGTGGCATCACTCAAACGCAGCCAAATTGTCACACTAGCTGTGTATCTCTAACAAAGTTGACGTATGTCCTCACCTCGGTGCCGGTTAAAACGATTTCGCCCCCGGGTGGGCTCGAACCACCAACCTTTCGGTTAACAGCCGAACGCGCTAGCCGATTGCGCCACGGAGGCCTTGACTTTGGCTCCCTTGTGCTCTGTATATCAACGCAATTCGTATACCTTCTGCAGGAATCTCGCAGAATGGTAGCATTTGCTTACGCCTCTTCACATGGATAACGTGCATGCACACTGTAGCGAGGCTCGTAAACGAATGACATCGCCAAGCATGACATTATACTACAAAATGCATACAAACCAATGTTCTGCCTATGCATTCAGAAAACCTCTGAGGCCAGTAGAATACTTGTCATAGGTTGTAGAACATCCCTTTCATTCAGTGTACTGCCATGTGTTAGATGCTGCTCGAGATAGCTCCGCTCCTTGCAGGAAGGTTTAAAAAATGAATGCCTTCTGTGAGGTTCGAACTCACGACCCCTGGTTTACGAGACCAGTGCTCTACCACTGAGCTAAGAAGGCGGCAGCTTAGCGTTTGTGAGCTATCCCCAAATTGTTACTTCATCATACTGAATCTTGCAGCCCTCGACCAGATATCGGATTTGGCACACAGCTGCTGCCGGGGGTGTCCACATTGCCGTTTTCCAAATCTCTTGAATGTTTCGCCCTTACGATCGAGGACGAGCGTCGGCCCACCAAAAGTTAGCGGTCTGCACAATCCTGACCTAGTGCACAGCTTGTGGGATAGCGTGGCTCGACTGCGAAATGCGCCTTTCGGCTCCTCTCTCTGGCTACAGTGCGCTGTTGTCCACAGTGGCACTGGCGTTGCCCATGGGGCTTCATGTAAGGCGACTGCACGTCGCTCGGCCAACAGCGGCCTACTGCAGACCGACACTTAAGACACACCAAATACAAATCGACATCGAGAGACAGGCCATGTCATGTGGCACTCGCGACGTATATGCTGAAATTGAATGTAAAGAATACGTCTTTTGTAGCGGGCGTCCCTCTACTGCAGTGTCACACATGACGAATAAAAAGGAAAACAGCAGAACGTCTGTGTAGGGCCATGTTTTTACCTACAGTGTCACTTGGCTGAATGTGTATAAGGCAGCCAAATTGTCACACTAGCTGTGTATCTCTAACAAAGGTGACGTATGTCCTCACCTCGGTGCCGGTTAAAACGATTTCGCCCCCGGGTGGGCTCGAACCACCAACCTTTCGGTTAACAGCCGAACGCGCTAGCCGATTGCGCCACGGAGGCCTTGACTTTGGCTCCCTTGTGCTCTGTATATCAACGCAATTCGTATACCTTCTGCAGGAATCTCGCAGAATGGTAGCATTTGCTTACGCCTCTTCACATGGATAACGTGCATGCACACTGTAGCGAGGCTCGTAAACGAATGACATCGCCAAGCATGACATTATACTACAAAATGCATACAAACCAATGTTCTGCCTATGCATTCAGAAAACCTCTGAGGCCAGTAGAATACTTGTCATAGGTTGTAGAACATCCCTTTCATTCAGTGTACTGCCATGTGTTAGATGCTGCTCGAGATAGCTCCGCTCCTTGCAGGAAGGTTTAAAAAATGAATGCCTTCTGTGAGGTTCGAACTCACGACCCCTGGTTTACGAGACCAGTGCTCTACCACTGAGCTAAGAAGGCGGCAGGTTAGCGTTTGTGAGCTATCCCCAAATTGTTACTTCATCATACTGAATCTTGCAGCCCTCGACCAGATATCGGATTTGGCACACAGCTGCTGCTGGGGGTGTCCACATTGCCGTTTTCCAAATCTCTTGAATGTTTCGCCCTTACGATCGACGACGAGCGTCGGCCCACCAAAAGTTAGCGGTCTGCACAATCCTGACCTAGTGCACAGCTTGTGGGATAGCGTGGCTCGACTGCGAAATGCGCCTTTCGGCTCCTCTCTCTGGCTACAGTGCGCTGTTGTCCACAGTGGCACTGGCGTTGCCCATGGGGCTTCATGTAAGGCGACTGCACGTCGCTCGGCCAACAGCGGCCTACTGCAGACCGACACTTAAGACACACCAAATACAAATCGACATCGAGAGACAGGCCATGTCATGTGGCACTCGCGACGTATATGCTGAAATTGAATGTAAAGAATACGTCTTTTGTAGCGGGCGTCCCTCTACTGCAGTGTCACACATGACGAATAAAAAGGAAAACAGCAGAACGTCTGTGTAGGGCCATGTTTTTACCTACAGTGTCACTTGGCTGAATGTGTATAAGGCAGCCAAATTGTCACACTAGCTGTGTATCTCTAACAAAGGTGACGTATGTCCTCACCTCGGTGCCGGTTAAAACGATTTCGCCCCCGGGTGGGCTCGAACCACCAACCTTTCGGTTAACAGCCGAACGCGCTAGCCGATTGCGCCACGGAGGCCTTGACTTTGGCTCCCTTGTGCTCTGTATATCAACGCAATTCGTATACCTTCTGCAGGAATCTCGCAGAATGGTAGCATTTGCTTACGCCTCTTCACATGGATAACGTGCATGCACACTGTAGCGAGGCTCGTAAACGAATGACATCGCCAAGCATGACATTATACTACAAAATGCATACAAACCAATGTTCTGCCTATGCATTCAGAAAACCTCTGAGGCCAGTAGAATACTTGTCATAGGTTGTAGAACATCCCTTTCATTCAGTGTACTGCCATGTGTTAGATGCTGCTCGAGATAGCTCCGCTCCTTGCAGGAAGGTTTAAAAAATGAATGCCTTCTGTGAGGTTCGAACTCACGACCCCTGGTTTACGAGACCAGTGCTCTACCACTGAGCTAAGAAGGCGGCAGGTTAGCGTTTGTGAGCTATCCCCAAATTGTTACTTCATCATACTGAATCTTGCAGCCCTCGACCAGATATCGGATTTGGCACACAGCTGCTGCTGGGGGTGTCCACATTGCCGTTTTCCAAATCTCTTGAATGTTTCGCCCTTACGATCGACGACGAGCGTCGGCCCACCAAAAGTTAGCGGTCTGCACAATCCTGACCTAGTGCACAGCTTGTGGGATAGCGTGGCTCGACTGCGAAATGCGCCTTTCGGCTCCTCTCTCTGGCTACAGTGCGCTGTTGTCCACAGTGGCACTGGCGTTGCCCATGGGGCTTCATGTAAGGCGACTGCACGTCGCTCGGCCAACAGCGGCCTACTGCAGACCGACACTTAAGACACACCAAATACAAATCGACATCGAGAGACAGGCCATGTCATGTGGCACTCGCGACGTATATGCTGAAATTGAATGTAAAGAATACGTCTTTTGTAGCGGGCGTCCCTCTACTGCAGTGTCACACATGACGAATAAAAAGGAAAACAGCAGAACGTCTGTGTAGGGCCATGTTTTTACCTACAGTGTCACTTGGCTGAATGTGTATAAGGCAGCCAAATTGTCACACTAGCTGTGTATCTCTAACAAAGGTGACGTATGTCCTCACCTCGGTGCCGGTTAAAACGATTTCGCCCCCGGGTGGGCTCGAACCACCAACCTTTCGGTTAACAGCCGAACGCGCTAGCCGATTGCGCCACGGAGGCCTTGACTTTGGCTCCCTTGTGCTCTGTATATCAACGCAATTCGTATACCTTCTGCAGGAATCTCGCAGAATGGTAGCATTTGCTTACGCCTCTTCACATGGATAACGTGCATGCACACTGTAGCGAGGCTCGTAAACGAATGACATCGCCAAGCATGACATTATACTACAAAATGCATACAAACCAATGTTCTGCCTATGCATTCAGAAAACCTCTGAGGCCAGTAGAATACTTGTCATAGGTTGTAGAACATCCCTTTCATTCAGTGTACTGCCATGTGTTAGATGCTGCTCGAGATAGCTCCGCTCCTTGCAGGAAGGTTTAAAAAATGAATGCCTTCTGTGAGGTTCGAACTCACGACCCCTGGTTTACGAGACCAGTGCTCTACCACTGAGCTAAGAAGGCGGCAGGTTAGCGTTTGTGAGCTATCCCCAAATTGTTACTTCATCATACTGAATCTTGCAGCCCTCGACCAGATATCGGATTTGGCACACAGCTGCTGCTGGGGGTGTCCACATTGCCGTTTTCCAAATCTCTTGAATGTTTCGCCCTTACGATCGACGACGAGCGTCGGCCCACCAAAAGTTAGCGGTCTGCACAATCCTGACCTAGTGCACAGCTTGTGGGATAGCGTGGCTCGACTGCGAAATGCGCCTTTCGGCTCCTCTCTCTGGCTACAGTGCGCTGTTGTCCACAGTGGCACTGGCGTTGCCCATGGGGCTTCATGTAAGGCGACTGCACGTCGCTCGGCCAACAGCGGCCTACTGCAGACCGACACTTAAGACACACCAAATACAAATCGACATCGAGAGACAGGCCATGTCATGTGGCACTCGCGACGTATATGCTGAAATTGAATGTAAAGAATACGTCTTTTGTAGCGGGCGTCCCTCTACTGCAGTGTCACACATGACGAATAAAAAGGAAAACAGCAGAACGTCTGTGTAGGGCCATGTTTTTACCTACAGTGTCACTTGGCTGAATGTGTATAAGGCAGCCAAATTGTCACACTAGCTGTGTATCTCTAACAAAGGTGACGTATGTCCTCACCTCGGTGCCGGTTAAAACGATTTCGCCCACGGGTGGGCTCGAACCACCAACCTTTCGGTTAACAGCCGAACGCGCTAGCCGATTGCGCCACGGAGGCCTTGACTTTGGCTCCCTTGTGCTCTGTATATCAACGCAATTCGTATACCTTCTGCAGGAATCTCGCAGAATGGTAGCATTTGCTTACGCCTCTTCACATGGATAACGTGCATGCACACTGTAGCGAGGCTCGTAAACGAATGACATCGCCAAGCATGACATTATACTACAAAATGCATACAAACCAATGTTCTGCCTATGCATTCAGAAAACCTCTGAGGCCAGTAGAATACTTGTCATAGGTTGTAGAACATCCCTTTCATTCAGTGTACTGCCATGTGTTAGATGCTGCTCGAGATAGCTCCGCTCCTTGCAGGAAGGTTTAAAAAATGAATGCCTTCTGTGAGGTTCGAACTCACGACCCCTGGTTTACGAGACCAGTGCTCTACCACTGAGCTAAGAAGGCGGCAGGTTAGCGTTTGTGAGCTATCCCCAAATTGTTACTTCATCATACTGAATCTTGCAGCCCTCGACCAGATATCGGATTTGGCACACAGCTGCTGCTGGGGGTGTCCACATTGCCGTTTTCCAAATCTCTTGAATGTTTCGCCCTTACGATCGACGACGAGCGTCGGCCCACCAAAAGTTAGCGGTCTGCACAATCCTGACCTAGTGCACAGCTTGTGGGATAGCGTGGCTCGACTGCGAAATGCGCCTTTCGGCTCCTCTCTCTGGCTACAGTGCGCTGTTGTCCACAGTGGCACTGGCGTTGCCCATGGGGCTTCATGTAAGGCGACTGCACGTCGCTCGGCCAACAGCGGCCTACTGCAGACCGACACTTAAGACACACCAAATACAAATCGACATCGAGAGACAGGCCATGTCATGTGGCACTCGCGACGTATATGCTGAAATTGAATGTAAAGAATACGTCTTTTGTAGCGGGCGTCCCTCTACTGCAGTGTCACACATGACGAATAAAAAGGAAAACAGCAGAACGTCTGTGTAGGGCCATGTTTTTACCTACAGTGTCACTTGGCTGAATGTGTATAAGGCAGCCAAATTGTCACACTAGCTGTGTATCTCTAACAAAGTTGACGTATGTCCTCACCTCGGTGCCGGTTAAAACGATTTCGCCCCCGGGTGGGCTCGAACCACCAACCTTTCGGTTAACAGCCGAACGCGCTAGCCGATTGCGCCACGGAGGCCTTGACTTTGGCTCCCTTGTGCTCTGTATATCAACGCAATTCGTATACCTTCTGCAGGAATCTCGCAGAATGGTAGCATTTGCTTACGCCTCTTCACATGGATAACGTGCATGCACACTGTAGCGAGGCTCGTAAACGAATGACATCGCCAAGCATGACATTATACTACAAAATGCATACAAACCAATGTTCTGCCTATGCATTCAGAAAACCTCTGAGGCCAGTAGAATACTTGTCATAGGTTGTAGAACATCCCTTTCATTCAGTGTACTGCCATGTGTTAGATGCTGCTCGAGATAGCTCCGCTCCTTGCAGGAAGGTTTAAAAAATGAATGCCTTCTGTGAGGTTCGAACTCACGACCCCTGGTTTACGAGACCAGTGCTCTACCACTGAGCTAAGAAGGCGGCAGCTTAGCGTTTGTGAGCTATCCCCAAATTGTTACTTCATCATACTGAATCTTGCAGCCCTCGACCAGATATCGGATTTGGCACACAGCTGCTGCTGGGGGTGTCCACATTGCCGTTTTCCAAATCTCTTGAATGTTTCGCCCTTACGATCGAGGACGAGCGTCGGCCCACCAAAAGTTAGCGGTCTGCACAATCCTGACCTAGTGCACAGCTTGTGGGATAGCGTGGCTCGACTGCGAAATGCGCCTTTCGGCTCCTCTCTCTGGCTACAGTGCGCTGTTGTCCACAGTGGCACTGGCGTTGCCCATGGGGCTTCATGTAAGGCGACTGCACGTCGCTCGGCCAACAGCGGCCTACTGCAGACCGACACTTAAGACACACCAAATACAAATCGACATCGAGAGACAGGCCATGTCATGTGGCACTCGCGACGTATATGCTGAAATTGAATGTAAAGAATACGTCTTTTGTAGCGGGCGTCCCTCTACTGCAGTGTCACACATGACGAATAAAAAGGAAAACAGCAGAACGTCTGTGTAGGGCCATGTTTTTACCTACAGTGTCACTTGGCTGAATGTGTATAAGGCAGCCAAATTGTCACACTAGCTGTGTATCTCTAACAAAGTTGACGTATGTCCTCACCTCGGTGCCGGTTAAAACGATTTCGCCCCCGGGTGGGCTCGAACCACCAACCTTTCGGTTAACAGCCGAACGCGCTAGCCGATTGCGCCACGGAGGCCTTGACTTTGGCTCCCTTGTGCTCTGTATATCAACGCAATTCGTATACCTTCTGCAGGAATCTCGCAGAATGGTAGCATTTGCTTACGCCTCTTCACATGGATAACGTGCATGCACACTGTAGCGAGGCTCGTAAACGAATGACATCGCCAAGCATGACATTATACTACAAAATGCATACAAACCAATGTTCTGCCTATGCATTCAGAAAACCTCTGAGGCCAGTAGAATACTTGTCATAGGTTGTAGAACATCCCTTTCATTCAGTGTACTGCCATGTGTTAGATGCTGCTCGAGATAGCTCCGCTCCTTGCAGGAAGGTTTAAAAAATGAATGCTTTCTGTGAGGTTCGAACTCACGACCCCTGGTTTACGAGACCAGTGCTCTACCACTGAGCTAAGAAGGCGGCAGGTTAGCGTTTGTGAGCTATCCCCAAATTGTTACTTCATCATACTGAATCTTGCAGCCCTCGACCAGATATCGGATTTGGCACACAGCTGCTGCTGGGGGTGTCCACATTGCCGTTTTCCAAATCTCTTGAATGTTTCGCCCTTACGATCGACGACGAGCGTCGGCCCACCAAAAGTTAGCGGTCTGCACAATCCTGACCTAGTGCACAGCTTGTGGGATAGCGTGGCTCGACTGCGAAATGCGCCTTTCGGCTCCTCTCTCTGGCTACAGTGCGCTGTTGTCCACAGTGGCACTGGCGTTGCCCATGGGGCTTCATGTAAGGCGACTGCACGTCGCTCGGCCAACAGCGGCCTACTGCAGACCGACACTTAAGACACACCAAATACAAATCGACATCGAGAGACAGGCCATGTCATGTGGCACTCGCGACGTATATGCTGAAATTGAATGTAAAGAATACGTCTTTTGTAGCGGGCGTCCCTCTACTGCAGTGTCACACATGACGAATAAAAAGGAAAACAGCAGAACGTCTGTGTAGGGCCATGTTTTTACCTACAGTGTCACTTGGCTGAATGTGTATAAGGCAGCCAAATTGTCACACTAGCTGTGTATCTCTAACAAAGTTGACGTATGTCCTCACCTCGGTGCCGGTTAAAACGATTTCGCCCCCGGGTGGGCTCGAACCACCAACCTTTCGGTTAACAGCCGAACGCGCTAGCCGATTGCGCCACGGAGGCCTTGACTTTGGCTCCCTTGTGCTCTGTATATCAACGCAATTCGTATACCTTCTGCAGGAATCTCGCAGAATGGTAGCATTTGCTTACGCCTCTTCACATGGATAACGTGCATGCACACTGTAGCGAGGCTCGTAAACGAATGACATCGCCAAGCATGACATTATACTACAAAATGCATACAAACCAATGTTCTGCCTATGCATTCAGAAAACCTCTGAGGCCAGTAGAATACTTGTCATAGGTTGTAGAACATCCCTTTCATTCAGTGTACTGCCATGTGTTAGATGCTGCTCGAGATAGCTCCGCTCCTTGCAGGAAGGTTTAAAAAATGAATGCCTTCTGTGAGGTTCGAACTCACGACCCCTGGTTTACGAGACCAGTGCTCTACCACTGAGCTAAGAAGGCGGCAGCTTAGCGTTTGTGAGCTATCCCCAAATTGTTACTTCATCATACTGAATCTTGCAGCCCTCGACCAGATATCGGATTTGGCACACAGCTGCTGCTGGGGGTGTCCACATTGCCGTTTTCCAAATCTCTTGAATGTTTCGCCCTTACGATCGACGACGAGCGTCGGCCCACCAAAAGTTAGCGGTCTGCACAATCCTGACCTAGTGCACAGCTTGTGGGATAGCGTGGCTCGACTGCGAAATGCGCCTTTCGGCTCCTCTCTCTGGCTACAGTGCGCTGTTGTCCACAGTGGCACTGGCGTTGCCCATGGGGCTTCATGTAAGGCGACTGCACGTCGCTCGGCCAACAGCGGCCTACTGCAGACCGACACTTAAGACACACCAAATACAAATCGACATCGAGAGACAGGCCATGTCATGTGGCACTCGCGACGTATATGCTGAAATTGAATGTAAAGAATACGTCTTTTGTAGCGGGCGTCCCTCTACTGCAGTGTCACACATGACGAATAAAAAGGAAAACAGCAGAACGTCTGTGTAGGGCCATGTTTTTACCTACAGTGTCACTTGGCTGAATGTGTATAAGGCAGCCAAATTGTCACACTAGCTGTGTATCTCTAACAAAGGTGACGTATGTCCTCACCTCGGTGCCGGTTAAAACGATTTCGCCCCCGGGTGGGCTCGAACCACCAACCTTTCGGTTAACAGCCGAACGCGCTAGCCGATTGCGCCACGGAGGCCTTGACTTTGGCTCCCTTGTGCTCTGTATATCAACGCAATTCGTATACCTTCTGCAGGAATCTCGCAGAATGGTAGCATTTGCTTACGCCTCTTCACATGGATAACGTGCATGCACACTGTAGCGAGGCTCGTAAACGAATGACATCGCCAAGCATGACATTATACTACAAAATGCATACAAACCAATGTTCTGCCTATGCATTCAGAAAACCTCTGAGGCCAGTAGAATACTTGTCATAGGTTGTAGAACATCCCTTTCATTCAGTGTACTGCCATGTGTTAGATGCTGCTCGAGATAGCTCCGCTCCTTGCAGGAAGGTTTAAAAAATGAATGCCTTCTGTGAGGTTCGAACTCACGACCCCTGGTTTACGAGACCAGTGCTCTACCACTGAGCTAAGAAGGCGGCAGGTTAGCGTTTGTGAGCTATCCCCAAATTGTTACTTCATCATACTGAATCTTGCAGCCCTCGACCAGATATCGGATTTGGCACACAGCTGCTGCTGGGGGTGTCCACATTGCCGTTTTCCAAATCTCTTGAATGTTTCGCCCTTACGATCGACGACGAGCGTCGGCCCACCAAAAGTTAGCGGTCTGCACAATCCTGACCTAGTGCACAGCTTGTGGGATAGCGTGGCTCGACTGCGAAATGCGCCTTTCGGCTCCTCTCTCTGGCTACAGTGCGCTGTTGTCCACAGTGGCACTGGCGTTGCCCATGGGGCTTCATGTAAGGCGACTGCACGTCGCTCGGCCAACAGCGGCCTACTGCAGACCGACACTTAAGACACACCAAATACAAATCGACATCGAGAGACAGGCCATGTCATGTGGCACTCGCGACGTATATGCTGAAATTGAATGTAAAGAATACGTCTTTTGTAGCGGGCGTCCCTCTACTGCAGTGTCACACATGACGAATAAAAAGGAAAACAGCAGAACGTCTGTGTAGGGCCATGTTTTTACCTACAGTGTCACTTGGCTGAATGTGTATAAGGCAGCCAAATTGTCACACTAGCTGTGTATCTCTAACAAAGGTGACGTATGTCCTCACCTCGGTGCCGGTTAAAACGATTTCGCCCCCGGGTGGGCTCGAACCACCAACCTTTCGGTTAACAGCCGAACGCGCTAGCCGATTGCGCCACGGAGGCCTTGACTTTGGCTCCCTTGTGCTCTGTATATCAACGCAATTCGTATACCTTCTGCAGGAATCTCGCAGAATGGTAGCATTTGCTTACGCCTCTTCACATGGATAACGTGCATGCACACTGTAGCGAGGCTCGTAAACGAATGACATCGCCAAGCATGACATTATACTACAAAATGCATACAAACCAATGTTCTGCCTATGCATTCAGAAAACCTCTGAGGCCAGTAGAATACTTGTCATAGGTTGTAGAACATCCCTTTCATTCAGTGTACTGCCATGTGTTAGATGCTGCTCGAGATAGCTCCGCTCCTTGCAGGAAGGTTTAAAAAATGAATGCCTTCTGTGAGGTTCGAACTCACGACCCCTGGTTTACGAGACCAGTGCTCTACCACTGAGCTAAGAAGGCGGCAGGTTAGCGTTTGTGAGCTATCCCCAAATTGTTACTTCATCATACTGAATCTTGCAGCCCTCGACCAGATATCGGATTTGGCACACAGCTGCTGCTGGGGGTGTCCACATTGCCGTTTTCCAAATCTCTTGAATGTTTCGCCCTTACGATCGACGACGAGCGTCGGCCCACCAAAAGTTAGCGGTCTGCACAATCCTGACCTAGTGCACAGCTTGTGGGATAGCGTGGCTCGACTGCGAAATGCGCCTTTCGGCTCCTCTCTCTGGCTACAGTGCGCTGTTGTCCACAGTGGCACTGGCGTTGCCCATGGGGCTTCATGTAAGGCGACTGCACGTCGCTCGGCCAACAGCGGCCTACTGCAGACCGACACTTAAGACACACCAAATACAAATCGACATCGAGAGACAGGCCATGTCATGTGGCACTCGCGACGTATATGCTGAAATTGAATGTAAAGAATACGTCTTTTGTAGCGGGCGTCCCTCTACTGCAGTGTCACACATGACGAATAAAAAGGAAAACAGCAGAACGTCTGTGTAGGGCCATGTTTTTACCTACAGTGTCACTTGGCTGAATGTGTATAAGGCAGCCAAATTGTCACACTAGCTGTGTATCTCTAACAAAGTTGACGTATGTCCTCACCTCGGTGCCGGTTAAAACGATTTCGCCCCCGGGTGGGCTCGAACCACCAACCTTTCGGTTAACAGCCGAACGCGCTAGCCGATTGCGCCACGGAGGCCTTGACTTTGGCTCCCTTGTGCTCTGTATATCAACGCAATTCGTATACCTTCTGCAGGAATCTCGCAGAATGGTAGCATTTGCTTACGCCTCTTCACATGGATAACGTGCATGCACACTGTAGCGAGGCTCGTAAACGAATGACATCGCCAAGCATGACATTATACTACAAAATGCATACAAACCAATGTTCTGCCTATGCATTCAGAAAACCTCTGAGGCCAGTAGAATACTTGTCATAGGTTGTAGAACATCCCTTTCATTCAGTGTACTGCCATGTGTTAGATGCTGCTCGAGATAGCTCCGCTCCTTGCAGGAAGGTTTAAAAAATGAATGCCTTCTGTGAGGTTCGAACTCACGACCCCTGGTTTACGAGACCAGTGCTCTACCACTGAGCTAAGAAGGCGGCAGCTTAGCGTTTGTGAGCTATCCCCAAATTGTTACTTCATCATACTGAATCTTGCAGCCCTCGACCAGATATCGGATTTGGCACACAGCTGCTGCTGGGGGTGTCCACATTGCCGTTTTCCAAATCTCTTGAATGTTTCGCCCTTACGATCGAGGACGAGCGTCGGCCCACCAAAAGTTAGCGGTCTGCACAATCCTGACCTAGTGCACAGCTTGTGGGATAGCGTGGCTCGACTGCGAAATGCGCCTTTCGGCTCCTCTCTCTGGCTACAGTGCGCTGTTGTCCACAGTGGCACTGGCGTTGCCCATGGGGCTTCATGTAAGGCGACTGCACGTCGCTCGGCCAACAGCGGCCTACTGCAGACCGACACTTAAGACACACCAAATACAAATCGACATCGAGAGACAGGCCATGTCATGTGGCACTCGCGACGTATATGCTGAAATTGAATGTAAAGAATACGTCTTTTGTAGCGGGCGTCCCTCTACTGCAGTGTCACACATGACGAATAAAAAGGAAAACAGCAGAACGTCTGTGTAGGGCCATGTTTTTACCTACAGTGTCACTTGGCTGAATGTGTATAAGGCAGCCAAATTGTCACACTAGCTGTGTATCTCTAACAAAGTTGACGTATGTCCTCACCTCGGTGCCGGTTAAAACGATTTCGCCCCCGGGTGGGCTCGAACCACCAACCTTTCGGTTAACAGCCGAACGCGCTAGCCGATTGCGCCACGGAGGCCTTGACTTTGGCTCCCTTGTGCTCTGTATATCAACGCAATTCGTATACCTTCTGCAGGAATCTCGCAGAATGGTAGCATTTGCTTACGCCTCTTCACATGGATAACGTGCATGCACACTGTAGCGAGGCTCGTAAACGAATGACATCGCCAAGCATGACATTATACTACAAAATGCATACAAACCAATGTTCTGCCTATGCATTCAGAAAACCTCTGAGGCCAGTAGAATACTTGTCATAGGTTGTAGAACATCCCTTTCATTCAGTGTACTGCCATGTGTTAGATGCTGCTCGAGATAGCTCCGCTCCTTGCAGGAAGGTTTAAAAAATGAATGCTTTCTGTGAGGTTCGAACTCACGACCCCTGGTTTACGAGACCAGTGCTCTACCACTGAGCTAAGAAGGCGGCAGGTTAGCGTTTGTGAGCTATCCCCAAATTGTTACTTCATCATACTGAATCTTGCAGCCCTCGACCAGATATCGGATTTGGCACACAGCTGCTGCTGGGGGTGTCCACATTGCCGTTTTCCAAATCTCTTGAATGTTTCGCCCTTACGATCGACGACGAGCGTCGGCCCACCAAAAGTTAGCGGTCTGCACAATCCTGACCTAGTGCACAGCTTGTGGGATAGCGTGGCTCGACTGCGAAATGCGCCTTTCGGCTCCTCTCTCTGGCTACAGTGCGCTGTTGTCCACAGTGGCACTGGCGTTGCCCATGGGGCTTCATGTAAGGCGACTGCACGTCGCTCGGCCAACAGCGGCCTACTGCAGACCGACACTTAAGACACACCAAATACAAATCGACATCGAGAGACAGGCCATGTCATGTGGCACTCGCGACGTATATGCTGAAATTGAATGTAAAGAATACGTCTTTTGTAGCGGGCGTCCCTCTACTGCAGTGTCACACATGACGAATAAAAAGGAAAACAGCAGAACGTCTGTGTAGGGCCATGTTTTTACCTACAGTGTCACTTGGCTGAATGTGTATAAGGCAGCCAAATTGTCACACTAGCTGTGTATCTCTAACAAAGTTGACGTATGTCCTCACCTCGGTGCCGGTTAAAACGATTTCGCCCCCGGGTGGGCTCGAACCACCAACCTTTCGGTTAACAGCCGAACGCGCTAGCCGATTGCGCCACGGAGGCCTTGACTTTGGCTCCCTTGTGCTCTGTATATCAACGCAATTCGTATACCTTCTGCAGGAATCTCGCAGAATGGTAGCATTTGCTTACGCCTCTTCACATGGATAACGTGCATGCACACTGTAGCGAGGCTCGTAAACGAATGACATCGCCAAGCATGACATTATACTACAAAATGCATACAAACCAATGTTCTGCCTATGCATTCAGAAAACCTCTGAGGCCAGTAGAATACTTGTCATAGGTTGTAGAACATCCCTTTCATTCAGTGTACTGCCATGTGTTAGATGCTGCTCGAGATAGCTCCGCTCCTTGCAGGAAGGTTTAAAAAATGAATGCCTTCTGTGAGGTTCGAACTCACGACCCCTGGTTTACGAGACCAGTGCTCTACCACTGAGCTAAGAAGGCGGCAGCTTAGCGTTTGTGAGCTATCCCCAAATTGTTACTTCATCATACTGAATCTTGCAGCCCTCGACCAGATATCGGATTTGGCACACAGCTGCTGCTGGGGGTGTCCACATTGCCGTTTTCCAAATCTCTTGAATGTTTCGCCCTTACGATCGACGACGAGCGTCGGCCCACCAAAAGTTAGCGGTCTGCACAATCCTGACCTAGTGCACAGCTTGTGGGATAGCGTGGCTCGACTGCGAAATGCGCCTTTCGGCTCCTCTCTCTGGCTACAGTGCGCTGTTGTCCACAGTGGCACTGGCGTTGCCCATGGGGCTTCATGTAAGGCGACTGCACGTCGCTCGGCCAACAGCGGCCTACTGCAGACCGACACTTAAGACACACCAAATACAAATCGACATCGAGAGACAGGCCATGTCATGTGGCACTCGCGACGTATATGCTGAAATTGAATGTAAAGAATACGTCTTTTGTAGCGGGCGTCCCTCTACTGCAGTGTCACACATGACGAATAAAAAGGAAAACAGCAGAACGTCTGTGTAGGGCCATGTTTTTACCTACAGTGTCACTTGGCTGAATGTGTATAAGGCTCTGTGGCATCACTCAAACGCAGCCAAATTGTCACACTAGCTGTGTATCTCTAACAAAGTTGACGTATGTCCTCACCTCGGTGCCGGTTAAAACGATTTCGCCCCCGGGAGGGCTCGAGCCACCAACCTTTCGGTTAATAGCCGAACGCGCTAGCCGATTGCGCCACGGAGGCCTTGACTTTGGCTCCCTTGTGCTCTGTATATCAACGCAATTCGTATACCTTCTGCAGGAATCTCGCAGAATGGTAGCATTTGCTTACGCCTCTTCACATGGATAACGTGCATGCACACTGTAGCGAGGCTCGTAAACGAATGACATCGCCAAGCATGACATTATACTACAAAATGCATACAAACCAATGTTCTGCCTATGCATTCAGAAAACCTCTGAGGCCAGTAGAATACTTGTCATAGGTTGTAGAACATCCCTTTCATTCAGTGTACTGCCATGTGTTAGATGCTGCTCGAGATAGCTCCGCTCCTTGCAGGAAGGTTTAAAAAATGAATGCCTTCTGTGAGGTTCGAACTCACGACCCCTGGTTTACGAGACCAGTGCTCTACCACTGAGCTAAGAAGGCGGCAGCTTAGCGTTTGTGAGCTATCCCCAAATTGTTACTTCATCATACTGAATCTTGCAGCCCTCGACCAGATATCGGATTTGGCACACAGCTGCTGCTGGGGGTGTCCACATTGCCGTTTTCCAAATCTCTTGAATGTTTCGCCCTTACGATCGACGACGAGCGTCGGCCCACCAAAAGTTAGCGGTCTGCACAATCCTGACCTAGTGCACAGCTTGTGGGATAGCGTGGCTCGACTGCGAAATGCGCCTTTCGGCTCCTCTCTCTGGCTACAGTGCGCTGTTGTCCACAGTGGCACTGGCGTTGCCCATGGGGCTTCATGTAAGGCGACTGCACGTCGCTCGGCCAACAGCGGCCTACTGCAGACCGACACTTAAGACACACCAAATACAAATCGACATCGAGAGACAGGCCATGTCATGTGGCACTCGCGACGTATATGCTGAAATTGAATGTAAAGAATACGTCTTTTGTAGCGGGCGTCCCTCTACTGCAGTGTCACACATGACGAATAAAAAGGAAAACAGCACGTCGCTCGGCCAACAGCGGCCTACTGCAGACCGACACTTAAGACACACCAAATACAAATCGACATCGAGAGACAGGCCATGTCATGTGGCACTCGCGACGTATATGCTGAAATTGAATGTAAAGAATACGTCTTTTGTAGCGGGCGTCCCTCTACTGCAGTGTCACACATGACGAATAAAAAGGAAAACAGCAGAACGTCTGTGTAGGGCCATGTTTTTACCTACAGTGTCACTTGGCTGAATGTGTATAAGGCTCTGTGGCATCACTCAAACGCAGCCAAATTGTCACACTAGCTGTGTATCTCTAACAAAGTTGACGTATGTCCTCACCTCGGTGCCGGTTAAAACGATTTCGCCCCCGGGTGGGCTCGAACCACCAACCTTTCGGTTAACAGCCGAACGCGCTAGCCGATTGCGCCACGGAGGCCTTGACTTTGGCTCCCTTGTGCTCTGTATATCAACGCAATTCGTATACCTTCTGCAGGAATCTCGCAGAATGGTAGCATTTGCTTACGCCTCTTCACATGGATAACGTGCATGCACACTGTAGCGAGGCTCGTAAACGAATGACATCGCCAAGCATGACATTATACTACAAAATGCATACAAACCAATGTTCTGCCTATGCATTCAGAAAACCTCTGAGGCCAGTAGAATACTTGTCATAGGTTGTAGAACATCCCTTTCATTCAGTGTACTGCCATGTGTTAGATGCTGCTCGAGATAGCTCCGCTCCTTGCAGGAAGGTTTAAAAAATGAATGCCTTCTGTGAGGTTCGAACTCACGACCCCTGGTTTACGAGACCAGTGCTCTACCACTGAGCTAAGAAGGCGGCAGCTTAGCGTTTGTGAGCTATCCCCAAATTGTTACTTCATCATACTGAATCTTGCAGCCCTCGACCAGATATCGGATTTGGCACACAGCTGCTGCTGGGGGTGTCCACATTGCCGTTTTCCAAATCTCTTGAATGTTTCGCCCTTACGATCGAGGACGAGCGTCGGCCCACCAAAAGTTAGCGGTCTGCACAATCCTGACCTAGTGCACAGCTTGTGGGATAGCGTGGCTCGACTGCGAAATGCGCCTTTCGGCTCCTCTCTCTGGCTACAGTGCGCTGTTGTCCACAGTGGCACTGGCGTTGCCCATGGGGCTTCATGTAAGGCGACTGCACGTCGCTCGGCCAACAGCGGCCTACTGCAGACCGACACTTAAGACACACCAAATACAAATCGACATCGAGAGACAGGCCATGTCATGTGGCACTCGCGACGTATATGCTGAAATTGAATGTAAAGAATACGTCTTTTGTAGCGGGCGTCCCTCTACTGCAGTGTCACACATGACGAATAAAAAGGAAAACAGCAGAACGTCTGTGTAGGGCCATGTTTTTACCTACAGTGTCACTTGGCTGAATGTGTATAAGGCAGCCAAATTGTCACACTAGCTGTGTATCTCTAACAAAGTTGACGTATGTCCTCACCTCGGTGCCGGTTAAAACGATTTCGCCCCCGGGTGGGCTCGAACCACCAACCTTTCGGTTAACAGCCGAACGCGCTAGCCGATTGCGCCACGGAGGCCTTGACTTTGGCTCCCTTGTGCTCTGTATATCAACGCAATTCGTATACCTTCTGCAGGAATCTCGCAGAATGGTAGCATTTGCTTACGCCTCTTCACATGGATAACGTGCATGCACACTGTAGCGAGGCTCGTAAACGAATGACATCGCCAAGCATGACATTATACTACAAAATGCATACAAACCAATGTTCTGCCTATGCATTCAGAAAACCTCTGAGGCCAGTAGAATACTTGTCATAGGTTGTAGAACATCCCTTTCATTCAGTGTACTGCCATGTGTTAGATGCTGCTCGAGATAGCTCCGCTCCTTGCAGGAAGGTTTAAAAAATGAATGCTTTCTGTGAGGTTCGAACTCACGACCCCTGGTTTACGAGACCAGTGCTCTACCACTGAGCTAAGAAGGCGGCAGGTTAGCGTTTGTGAGCTATCCCCAAATTGTTACTTCATCATACTGAATCTTGCAGCCCTCGACCAGATATCGGATTTGGCACACAGCTGCTGCTGGGGGTGTCCACATTGCCGTTTTCCAAATCTCTTGAATGTTTCGCCCTTACGATCGACGACGAGCGTCGGCCCACCAAAAGTTAGCGGTCTGCACAATCCTGACCTAGTGCACAGCTTGTGGGATAGCGTGGCTCGACTGCGAAATGCGCCTTTCGGCTCCTCTCTCTGGCTACAGTGCGCTGTTGTCCACAGTGGCACTGGCGTTGCCCATGGGGCTTCATGTAAGGCGACTGCACGTCGCTCGGCCAACAGCGGCCTACTGCAGACCGACACTTAAGACACACCAAATACAAATCGACATCGAGAGACAGGCCATGTCATGTGGCACTCGCGACGTATATGCTGAAATTGAATGTAAAGAATACGTCTTTTGTA
This sequence comes from Schistocerca piceifrons, assembly GCF_021461385.2. Lineage (NCBI taxonomy): Eukaryota > Metazoa > Arthropoda > Insecta > Orthoptera > Acrididae > Schistocerca > Schistocerca piceifrons. Next base: position 598,712,535 of record NC_060142.1, on the reverse strand, counting down.
GCGGGCGTCCCTCTACTGCAGTGTCACACATGACGAATAAAAAGGAAAACAGCAGAACGTCTGTGTAGGGCCATGTTTTTACCTACAGTGTCACTTGGCTGAATGTGTATAAGGCAGCCAAATTGTCACACTAGCTGTGTATCTCTAACAAAGTTGACGTATGTCCTCACCTCGGTGCCGGTTAAAACGATTTCGCCCCCGGGTGGGCTCGAACCACCAACCTTTCGGTTAACAGCCGAACGCGCTAGCCGATTGCGCCACGGAGGCCTTGACTTTGGCTCCCTTGTGCTCTGTATATCAACGCAATTCGTATACCTTCTGCAGGAATCTCGCAGAATGGTAGCATTTGCTTACGCCTCTTCACATGGATAACGTGCATGCACACTGTAGCGAGGCTCGTAAACGAATGACATCGCCAAGCATGACATTATACTACAAAATGCATACAAACCAATGTTCTGCCTATGCATTCAGAAAACCTCTGAGGCCAGTAGAATACTTGTCATAGGTTGTAGAACATCCCTTTCATTCAGTGTACTGCCATGTGTTAGATGCTGCTCGAGATAGCTCCGCTCCTTGCAGGAAGGTTTAAAAAATGAATGCCTTCTGTGAGGTTCGAACTCACGACCCCTGGTTTACGAGACCAGTGCTCTACCACTGAGCTAAGAAGGCGGCAGCTTAGCGTTTGTGAGCTATCCCCAAATTGTTACTTCATCATACTGAATCTTGCAGCCCTCGACCAGATATCGGATTTGGCACACAGCTGCTGCTGGGGGTGTCCACATTGCCGTTTTCCAAATCTCTTGAATGTTTCGCCCTTACGATCGACGACGAGCGTCGGCCCACCAAAAGTTAGCGGTCTGCACAATCCTGACCTAGTGCACAGCTTGTGGGATAGCGTGGCTCGACTGCGAAATGCGCCTTTCGGCTCCTCTCTCTGGCTACAGTGCGCTGTTGTCCACAGTGGCACTGGCGTTGCCCATGGGGCTTCATGTAAGGCGACTGCACGTCGCTCGGCCAACAGCGGCCTACTGCAGACCGACACTTAAGACACACCAAATACAAATCGACATCGAGAGACAGGCCATGTCATGTGGCACTCGCGACGTATATGCTGAAATTGAATGTAAAGAATACGTCTTTTGTAGCGGGCGTCCCTCTACTGCAGTGTCACACATGACGAATAAAAAGGAAAACAGCAGAACGTCTGTGTAGGGCCATGTTTTTACCTACAGTGTCACTTGGCTGAATGTGTATAAGGCTCTGTGGCATCACTCAAACGCAGCCAAATTGTCACACTAGCTGTGTATCTCTAACAAAGTTGACGTATGTCCTCACCTCGGTGCCGGTTAAAACGATTTCGCCCCCGGGAGGGCTCGAGCCACCAACCTTTCGGTTAATAGCCGAACGCGCTAGCCGATTGCGCCACGGAGGCCTTGACTTTGGCTCCCTTGTGCTCTGTATATCAACGCAATTCGTATACCTTCTGCAGGAATCTCGCAGAATGGTAGCATTTGCTTACGCCTCTTCACATGGATAACGTGCATGCACACTGTAGCGAGGCTCGTAAACGAATGACATCGCCAAGCATGACATTATACTACAAAATGCATACAAACCAATGTTCTGCCTATGCATTCAGAAAACCTCTGAGGCCAGTAGAATACTTGTCATAGGTTGTAGAACATCCCTTTCATTCAGTGTACTGCCATGTGTTAGATGCTGCTCGAGATAGCTCCGCTCCTTGCAGGAAGGTTTAAAAAATGAATGCCTTCTGTGAGGTTCGAACTCACGACCCCTGGTTTACGAGACCAGTGCTCTACCACTGAGCTAAGAAGGCGGCAGCTTAGCGTTTGTGAGCTATCCCCAAATTGTTACTTCATCATACTGAATCTTGCAGCCCTCGACCAGATATCGGATTTGGCACACAGCTGCTGCTGGGGGTGTCCACATTGCCGTTTTCCAAATCTCTTGAATGTTTCGCCCTTACGATCGACGACGAGCGTCGGCCCACCAAAAGTTAGCGGTCTGCACAATCCTGACCTAGTGCACAGCTTGTGGGATAGCGTGGCTCGACTGCGAAATGCGCCTTTCGGCTCCTCTCTCTGGCTACAGTGCGCTGTTGTCCACAGTGGCACTGGCGTTGCCCATGGGGCTTCATGTAAGGCGACTGCACGTCGCTCGGCCAACAGCGGCCTACTGCAGACCGACACTTAAGACACACCAAATACAAATCGACATCGAGAGACAGGCCATGTCATGTGGCACTCGCGACGTATATGCTGAAATTGAATGTAAAGAATACGTCTTTTGTAGCGGGCGTCCCTCTACTGCAGTGTCACACATGACGAATAAAAAGGAAAACAGCACGTCGCTCGGCCAACAGCGGCCTACTGCAGACCGACACTTAAGACACACCAAATACAAATCGACATCGAGAGACAGGCCATGTCATGTGGCACTCGCGACGTATATGCTGAAATTGAATGTAAAGAATACGTCTTTTGTAGCGGGCGTCCCTCTACTGCAGTGTCACACATGACGAATAAAAAGGAAAACAGCAGAACGTCTGTGTAGGGCCATGTTTTTACCTACAGTGTCACTTGGCTGAATGTGTATAAGGCTCTGTGGCATCACTCAAACGCAGCCAAATTGTCACACTAGCTGTGTATCTCTAACAAAGTTGACGTATGTCCTCACCTCGGTGCCGGTTAAAACGATTTCGCCCCCGGGTGGGCTCGAACCACCAACCTTTCGGTTAACAGCCGAACGCGCTAGCCGATTGCGCCACGGAGGCCTTGACTTTGGCTCCCTTGTGCTCTGTATATCAACGCAATTCGTATACCTTCTGCAGGAATCTCGCAGAATGGTAGCATTTGCTTACGCCTCTTCACATGGATAACGTGCATGCACACTGTAGCGAGGCTCGTAAACGAATGACATCGCCAAGCATGACATTATACTACAAAATGCATACAAACCAATGTTCTGCCTATGCATTCAGAAAACCTCTGAGGCCAGTAGAATACTTGTCATAGGTTGTAGAACATCCCTTTCATTCAGTGTACTGCCATGTGTTAGATGCTGCTCGAGATAGCTCCGCTCCTTGCAGGAAGGTTTAAAAAATGAATGCCTTCTGTGAGGTTCGAACTCACGACCCCTGGTTTACGAGACCAGTGCTCTACCACTTTTTTTTTTTTTTTTTTTTTATATTTTTTTTTTTTGCACCCAAAGCAGGAATCATACCCCTATGTACTGAAATTAAAATCCTAAAACATGACTATATAATGTAGACTGCTGACTGAAATAAAGATTAAAACACGAAAACTTCAGTCCTGGTGTATAGAAGAAACATATATAAAGGCGGCAAATCCAGAAACAGTATAAAAGAAAATGGCTCACACAGGTGACCTTAGCCAACACCCTCTCTTTCAAATGTCAGGCTAAGCATATTGGCAAAATCATCTCGGAGGCCTGGCAATCGCAAGCGCTGCCAGTAAGCAGTAAGCATGTACTGCCGAAACGCTAGGTGTCCATCCTCTTCATGACAACTGTTGACAAAATGTACGAAATGGCCAATCAACCACATGACGGTATGGAGCTTCGTCCGCGGAAAAAAGGAAGAATCGGGCCGGACGATGATGTCAATAGTATAAGCGGCTTCAGCAGACCTAGTGACAAAAGCAAGTTGTTTCCTGAGCCAACGCCAATTAGCAAGGTGCCCACAGCAGGTGAATCGATGTTCAAGGGTATCCAGGAGACCACACCGAGTACAGGTGTCCGTGTCAGAAAGACCAATACGGTGCAGTCGTACATTGGTGGGAACCAGATTATTTATTACCCTATACCACGTGGACGCTACGGCCATAGAGTGGATCGGCAGACTAACGTTCTTCCAGACGTTCCTCCAGGACACAGATGGAGACGCCAGTTCTATTGGATTGGGACCGGCCAGCCCCTCCCAGCGGGCAATCAAGCCCTTGGTCGTTGGCACCGGTCGCCGCAAGAAGACGTCACCGAGGTAACTCACCGCAATGTAAAATTCCCGAATGTGTTTCAACTTAAAATTTAGGCGTCCGACATCGACAGGTGGAGCAAGGCTCGCCGGACGCACAACAGTAAAAAGCCTGGATGTAATTGAAGTCACTTCTTGCGTAACAATTAGAGTCGTTCGGCGGACGTACAAAGCAGACGCCTTGCGAGTAATGTCAGAGAGGCCCAAGCCTCCGGAGAGACGCGGTTTCGTCATTACCTCGTAACGTAACTTGAATAGATGGCCCTTCCATATAAACCTGCTAGACAATTGGCGCAACCTTTTCGCCACCATCATGGGAAGTGGGAACAGCTGAGCAACATAATAAGCTTTACATAGAACGTAGGTGTCTAAGATTCTGACTTTTTGCAAAATGGTAGCAGAGCGCTGCTCATGGACCATCAGAGCCCCCTGTATCTTCTCGGTGACAGATTTCCAATTGAGAGCCGCCATTTTTAGAGGACACCGATCAATGATAATCCCCAAGGACGTATGGCGATCGACAAAAGTGGCCCAAGGGACGTCAGCATCGCGAAATCCTCGAATATCAAGGAACTTACATTTACCCTGATTGAGACGCGCTCCAGAGACACGACAGTATGCATCAACCGCCCCTTTCAACAACGGGATATCATCACGTTGACGGAGGAGAACAACGACATCATCCGCATATGCCTTAACAGAGAGCTTCCCACCAGAGAGGGACATACCCTGAAGCTTGAGAGCAATAGTCCGAAGCAGCGGTTCCAGGGACAATACGAATAAAGACATAGAGAGCGGACTACCCTGAGGCACTCCGCGACGGATAGCAATGGGCGGCGTCAGCTGCCCATTGACTGACACCCGAGCTGTTATTCCCCTATACAAATTGCCAAGAACACCACGTGACGAAGCGTTAAAACCTATTGTACCTAAAACACGATCTAAAAACACATGACTGACGTGATCAAAAGCCTTATAAAAATCAAGGAAGGCAAAGGCACAATGTACGTTTGTAACCGCCGCAACCGAGACAAAATCCCGATATTCGGCTACTGGTGTCAGAATAGATCTATCATGAAAACAACATTGATGTGCACCAATCACACCCCGAAGCAGAGAAGACAACCGGCTATTGAGCGCTCTAGCAGCTGTCTTATAGTCAAAATTCAGCAATGTGAGCGGACGAAGATTGGCAGCAGATAAACGACCACAGGACTTCGGGATTAAAACAATTTTCCCTACTTTAAAATCGGCAGGCACATCCATCCCCCTGACAATCTCATTTAAAATCTGCGTAAAAATGCCACCCAAAAGAGGCCAAAAACGGAGATAAAATTCTTTAGGCAGGCCGTCTGGACCCGGCGATTTACTGGACGGAGAGCGAGCAATAAAATCGAAAACATCATCTACCTGGAACTCCCGGAGAAATTCGCCGTTCGCGTCAGGCGCGATCGTCGCAGTTAGATCCCCAAAGACATCATCCGAAAGAGACTCACCAGAATCATCGGCAGAATATAGACTAGTGTAATACTGATGAAGAGCACGAACCATTTCCTCCTGTGCAATAAGCTGTCGCTCATCATCCACCGTAAGAGAAGAGATGAAGGAGCGACGACGACGAGTCTGATGCCGTAGCAGGTGGTACAAGGATGTCAGTTCACCTTCAACAAGAGAGTGAGGTGTCGACTTAACTCGCAGACCATCCATCTGTCGTCGTTTAAGGCTTAAGAGCTTGGCTTTAATACGACGAACATCATGGATCCGCAGTGGAGAGGTACCCGCCGCGTCATATAGTTCACGCAGGACAGAGTAGTAATATTCATACGTGTTCTTAAAATCACGCGTCCTAGCAGCACAGTAGAAAATCAAAGTCTGACGAATCTTGGGCTTGGCAAACGCAGTCCACCAAACCAGCAAGGAGGGGTATCGCGGGACAGAGCGAAGACATCGCTCCCACACGCCACTTATAACATCATCCATAGCACTGTCGGCAAGGTGGGAAACATTTAACATCCACTGGGAACGATAAAGTTTTGCAGGTTGGTGACTAAGATTTACAGTTGCAGTAAAAGCACAATGGTCAGAAAAACTAGTAGGAATAACATCGACAGAAAGAATTTTATCACATAAAAAATCAGATAAATAGAATCTGTCGAGTCTACTGCATGAGGACCCGGTAAAAAACGTATATTTCACCAGGGTTGGATATTTGTGTTCCCAAACATCACGCAGATGCATCGTACGAACTAAGTCATGTAAATCACGGCAATAATTAAAATTGGGGGACTGGTCTGCAGGGCGTAAAACACAATTAAAATCGCCTCCGAGCAGGAGACTCCGAGGACTCTGGCGCAAAAGATAAATAAGCTCTTCTTTATAAAAGCGCGATCGAGCCACAGTGTGACCCGAACCAGAGGGGGCATACAAAACAACGAGGCGGAGATCAAAAAGACGACAACCAATCCCACGGCCAGAGTCAAGGAATTCAATGTCAGTAATAGGAATGCCCTCTCGAAAGAAAAGAGCAGTTCCTGTTGAATATTCCGGCGCGACATTAAAAACAGTTTGAAATCCAGGTAGAGAGAGATCAGAAAACAACACTTCCTGCAAAAAACAATACGTCCGCACAGGCGTCGTAAATAAACTGCCGCAAAGAGGCAATGCGAACGTCGGACTCAATACGGTTAACATTTAAGGTAAGAAAGGTGTATGCTTGAACCATAGAGAGAAAAGCGAGAAAACAAATCACCTACACCGACGCACCAGCGTCACAGTCCATAGCAGGGGTGACAGAGGCATCCGAGGGAGGGGGACTGGTACCCCGTTCCGCGGATCCCTTACGTTTCGGTTTTTTACGAACAGCATTAACGTTCGGCTGAACGCGTAACTTGCGTCGGCTGACGGGCAAGGAAACTTCAGCCGCCGGTGACGTAGGAGGGTCAAGTTCTGTATCCGACACCACCCGCGCCGGTCCACATGCGGGATCCGGGGTCGCGGGGGAAACATCCGACAAAACGGAATGGTCAACACCTGCACTAGCTTCCGGCAAACATGGACTGCACGGAGGCGAAACGTGAGCAGGAAGGTCCGAGGCCGCAGAGTTGGAAGGAAGCGGAGCAGCTCCGCTGGCAGAGGTATGGGGCAGCGAATCAGGAAGTTGTCGCGGCTCCACTTGTTGTGACATCGAAGTCGGTTCGGAAGACGGCGCCAACAGGCCCGACCGACGACCCGACTCGAGAGAAGCTGCGTCGGAGGCCGGAGGGGCGCCAGCAGCCGCCACTGGAACCGCTACCTCAGGAGGGCAGGGAGCAGCTACAGTACACAGTGGCTCGGAGGATGCCGGTCGCTCGGACTGGGGCATCTCAGGGAGATCCTCATCCGTACTATTTCCATCGTGTGGGCGACGCCTCTTATTATTCAAAAGTGGCACACCCACCTGAGGGACAGACGGAACAACATCAGATTTAGCACGCAAAGGAGGAAATTCTGTATCAGGGGTGCGCAAAACCTGTGGAGGGGCGCTACTACCACTGGACCGTGCTACACCAAGAGCAGAACCACCTGCAACGAGGTCAGCGACCGTTAACTTGCGACGCTGTTCGAGAGAATTTTTTAAAACAAAAACTCTCCGCGGACAGTCGGTACGCACGTGACCACTTTCATTGCACAAAAAACAGGTGCCCACCTGACCACTATATGTTACATGGACACGATATCCACCGATCTGCAGGTGAGATGGAATATTCTGCTTAACGTGCATTTCGACTGAACGAATACCATCACTGAGCTAAGAAGGCGGCAGCTTAGCGTTTGTGAGCTATCCCCAAATTGTTACTTCATCATACTGAATCTTGCAGCCCTCGACCAGATATCGGATTTGGCACACAGCTGCTGCTGGGGGTGTCCACATTGCCGTTTTCCAAATCTCTTGAATGTTTCGCCCTTACGATCGAGGACGAGCGTCGGCCCACCAAAAGTTAGCGGTCTGCACAATCCTGACCTAGTGCACAGCTTGTGGGATAGCGTGGCTCGACTGCGAAATGCGCCTTTCGGCTCCTCTCTCTGGCTACAGTGCGCTGTTGTCCACAGTGGCACTGGCGTTGCCCATGGGGCTTCATGTAAGGCGACTGCACGTCGCTCGGCCAACAGCGGCCTACTGCAGACCGACACTTAAGACACACCAAATACAAATCGACATCGAGAGACAGGCCATGTCATGTGGCACTCGCGACGTATATGCTGAAATTGAATGTAAAGAATACGTCTTTTGTAGCGGGCGTCCCTCTACTGCAGTGTCACACATGACGAATAAAAAGGAAAACAGCAGAACGTCTGTGTAGGGCCATGTTTTTACCTACAGTGTCACTTGGCTGAATGTGTATAAGGCTCTGTGGCATCACTCAAACGCAGCCAAATTGTCACACTAGCTGTGTATCTCTAACAAAGTTGACGTATGTCCTCACCTCGGTGCCGGTTAAAACGATTTCGCCCCCGGGTGGGCTCGAACCACCAACCTTTCGGTTAACAGCCGAACGCGCTAGCCGATTGCGCCACGGAGGCCTTGACTTTGGCTCCCTTGTGCTCTGTATATCAACGCAATTCGTATACCTTCTGCAGGAATCTCGCAGAATGGTAGCATTTGCTTACGCCTCTTCACATGGATAACGTGCATGCACACTGCAGCGAGGCTCGTAAACGAATGACATCGCCAAGCATGACATTATACTACAAAATGCATACAAACCAATGTTCTGCCTATGCATTCAGAAAACCTCTGAGGCCAGTAGAATACTTGTCATAGGTTGTAGAACATCCCTTTCATTCAGTGTACTGCCATGTGTTAGATGCTGCTCGAGATAGCTCCGCTCCTTGCAGGAAGGTTTAAAAAATGAATGCCTTCTGTGAGGTTCGAACTCACGACCCCTGGTTTACGAGACCAGTGCTCTACCACTTTTTTTTTTTTTTTTTTTTTTTTTTTTTTTTTTTTTTTTTTTTTTTTACAGCATTCTTTTAAGTCCAAAGGGAACACACACAGACACACACACACACACACACACACACACACACACACACACACACACAGACACACACACACACACACTTAAATAAAAAGAAGATATAATTGGTTTCTAATGCAAACAGCAAAGGGTGGATTTGTACCTCAATTTATATATACTGGGAGTGCATAATAAATTCATATTTTTTTTCATTGTGTAAAGTTAGAGGTGACAGTGAGATTCAGGCCTGCGGAAGCAAAGTGGGCAGGGGTCGAAGCCCGAGGCCTGGCCACGATGACTCCACCGTCCTGTTTCCGAAAGGCACCTGTACAAGGGCGTAGTATTATCCCCTACTGTCTCGGTTCGTGGTCGCTCGTTTGTTTTTCTTGAGCGCCCTAAAGGTCCACGAAAACTTCAGTCCTGTATGTAGAGAAGAAACATACACCAAGGCGGTAAATCCCGAAACAGTATAAAAGAAAATGGCTCACACAGGTGTCCTTAGCCAACACCCTCTCTTTCAAATGTCAGGCTAAGCATATTTGCAAAATCATCACGGAGGCCTGGCAATCGCAAGCGCTGCCAGTAAGCAGTAAGCATGTACTGCCGAAACGCTAGGTGTCCATCGTCTTCATGACAACTGATGACAAAATGTACGAAATGTCCAATCAACCACATGACTGTATGGAGCTTCGTTCGCGGAAAAAAGGAGGAATCGGGCCGGACGATGATGTCAATAGTATAAGCGGCTTCAGGAGACCTAGTGACAAAAGCAAGTTGTTTCCTGAGCCAACGCCAATTGGCAAGGTGCCCACAGCAGGTGAATCGATGTTCAAGGGTATCCAGGAGACCACACCGAGTACAGGTGTCCGTGTCAGAAAGACCAATACGGTGCAGTCGTACATTGGTGGGAACCAAATTATTTATTACCCTATACCACGTGGACGCCACGGCCATAGAGTGTATCGGCAGACTAACATTCTTCCAGACGTTCCTCCAGGACACAGATGGAGACGCCAGTTCTATTGGATTGGGACCGGCCAGCCCCTCCCAGCGGGCAATCAAGCCCTTGGTCGTTGGCACCGGTCGCCGCAAGAAGACGTCACCGAGGTAACTCACCGCAATGTAAAACTCCCGAATGTGTTTCAGCTTAATATTTAGGCGTCCGACATCGACAGGTGGAGCAAGGCTCGCCGGACGCACAACAGTAAAAAGCCTGGATGTAATTGAAGTCTCTTCTTGCGTAACAATTAGAGTCGTTCGGCGGACGTACAAAGCAGACGCCTTGCGAGTAATGTCAGAGAGGCCCAAGCCTCCGGAGATACGCGGTTTCGTCATAACCTCGTAACGTAACTTGAATAGATGGCCCTTCCATATAAACCTGCTAGACAATTGGCGCAACCTTTTCGCCACCATCATGGGAAGTGGGAACAGCTGAGCAACATAATAAGCTTTACATAGAACGTAGGTGTCTAAAATTCTGACTTTTTGCAAAATGGTAGCAGAGCGCTGCTCATGGACCATCAGAGCCCCCTGTATCTTCTCGGTGACAGATTTCCAATTGAGAGCCGCCATTTTTAGAGGACACCGATCAATGATAATCCCCAAGGACGTATGGCGATCGACAAAAGTGGCCCAAGGGACATCAGCATCGCGAAATCCTCGAATATCAAGGAACTTACATTTACCCTGATTGAGACGCGCTCCAGAGACACGACAGTATGCATCAACCGCCCCTTTCAACAACGGGATATCATCACGTTGACGGAGGAGAACAACGACATCATCCGCATATGCCTTAACAGAGAGCTTCCCACCAGAGAGGGACATACCCTGAAGCTTGAGAGCAATAGTCCGAAGCAGCGGTTCCAGGGACAATACGAATAAAGACATAGAGAGCGGACTACCCTGAGGCACTCCGCGGCGGATAGCAATGGGCGGCGTCAGCTGCCCATTGACTGACACCCGAGCTGTTATTCCCCTATACAAATTGCCAAGAACACCACGTGATGAAGCGTTAAAACCTATTGTACCTAAAACATGATCTAAAAACACATGACTGACGTGATCAAAAGCCTTGTAAAAATCAAGGAAGGCAAAGGCACAATGTACGTTTGTAACCGCCGCAACCGAGACAACATCCCGATATTCGGCTACTGGTGTCAGAATAGATCTATCATGAAAACAACATTGATGTGCACCAATCACACCCCGAAGCAGAGAAGACAACCGGCTATTGAGCGCTCTAGCAGCTGTCTTGTAGTCAAAGTTCAGCAATGTGAGCGGACGAAGATTGGCAGCAGATAAACGACCAGAGGACTTCGGAATTAAAACAATTTTCCCTACTTTAAAATCGGCAGGCACATCCACCCCCCTGACAATCTCATTTAAAATCTGCGTAAAAATGCCACCCAAAAGAGGCCAAAAACGGAGATAAAATTCTTTAGGCAGGCCGTCTGGACCCGGCGATTTACTGGACGGAGAGCGAGCAATAAAATCGAAAACATCATCTACCTGGAACTCCCGGAGAAATTCGCCGTTCGCGTCAGGCGCGATCGTCGCAGTTAGATCCCCAAGGACATCATCCGAAAGAGACTCACCAGAATCATCGGCAGAATATAGACTAGTATAATACTGATGAAGAGCACGAACCATTTCCTCCTGTGCAATAAGCTGTCGTCCATCATCCACCGTAAGAGAAGAGATGAAGGAGCGACGACGACGAGTCTGATGCCGTAGCAGGTGGTACAAGGATGTCAGTTCACCTTCAACAAGAGAGTGAGGTTTCGACTTAACTCGCAGACCATCCATCTGTCGTCGTTTAAGGCTCAAGAGCTTGGCTTTAATACGACGAACATCATGGATCCGCAGTGGAGAGGTACCCGCCGCGTCATATAGTTCACGCAGGACAGAGTAGTAATATTCATACGTGTTCTTAAAATCACGCGTCCTAGCAGCACAGTAGAAAATCAAAGTCTGACGAATCTTGGGCTTGGCAAACGCAGTCCACCAAACCAGCAAGGAGGGGTATCGCGGGACAGAGCGAAGACATCGCTCCCACACGCCACTTATAACATCATCCATAGCACTGTCGGCAAGGTGGGAAACATTTAACATCCACTGGGAACGATAAAGTTTTGCAGGTTGGCGACTAAGATTTACAGTTGCAGTAAAAGCACAATGGTCAGAAAAACTAGTAGGAATAACATCGACAGAAAGAATTTTATCACATAAAAAATCAGATAAATAGAATCTGTCGAGTCTACTGCATGAGGACCCGGTAAAAAACGTATATTTCACCAGGGTTGGATATTTGTGTCCCCAAACATCACGCAGATGCATCGTACGAACTAAGTCATGTAAATCACGGCAATAATTAAAATTGGGGGACTGGTCTGCAGGGCGTAAAACACAATTAAAATCGCCTCCGAGCAGGAGACTCCGAGGACTCTGGCGCAAAAGATAAATAAGCTCTTCTTTATAAAAGCGCGATCGAGCCACAGTGTGACCCGAACCAGAGGGGGCATACAAAACAACGAGGCGGAGATCAAAAAGACGACAACCAATCCCACGGCCAGAGTCAAGGAATTCAATGTCAGTAATAGGAATGCCCTCTCGAAAGAAAAGAGCAGTTCCTGTTGAATATTCCGGCGCGACATTAAAAGCAGTTTGAAATCCAGGTAGAGAGAGATTAGAAAACAACACTTCCTGCAAAAACACTACGCCGCAAAGAGGCAATGCGAACGTCGGACTCAATACGGTTAACATTTAAGGTAAGAAAGGTGTATGCTTGAACCATAGACAGAAAAGCGAGAAAACAAATCACCTACACCGACGCACCAGCGTCACAGTCCATACCAGGGGTGACGGAGGCATCCGAGGGAGGGGGACTGCTACCCCGTTCCGCGGATCCCTTACGTTTCGGTTTTTTACGAACAGCATTAACGTTCGGCTGAACGCGTAACTTGCGTCGGCTGACGGGCAAGGAAGCTTCAGCCGCCGGTGACGTAGGAGGGTCAAGTTCTGTATCCGACACCACCCGCGCCGGTCCACATGCGGGATCCGGGGTCGCGGCGGAAACATCCGACGAAACGGAATGGTCAACACCTGCACTAGCTTCCGGCAAACATGGACTGCACGGAGGCGAAACGTGAGCAGGAAGGTCCGAGGCCGCAGAGTTGGAAGGAAGCGGAGCAGCTCCGCTGGCAGAGGTATGGGGCAGCGAAGCAGAAAGTTGTCGCGGCTCCACTTGTTGTGACATCGAAGTCGGTTTGGAAGACGGCGCCAACAGGCCCGACCGACGACCCGACTCGAGAGAAGCTGCGTCGGAGGCCGGAGGGGGGCCAGCAGCCGCCACCGGAACCGCTACCTCAGGAGGGCAGGGAGCAGCTACAGTACACAGTGGCTCGGAGGATGCCGGTCGCTCGGACTGGGGCATCTCAGGGAGATCCTCATCCGTACTATTTCCATCGTGTGGGCGACGCCTCTTATTATTCAAAAGTGGCACACCCACCTGAGGGACAGACGGAACAACATCAGATTTAGCACGCAAAGGAGGAAATTCTGTGTCAGGGGTGCGCAAAACCTGTGGCGGGGCGCTACTACCACTGGACTGTGCTACACCAAGAGCAGAACCACCTGCAACGAGGTCAGCGACCGTTAACTTGCGACGCTGTTCGAGAGAATTTTTTAAAACAAAAACCCTCCGCGGACAGTCAGTACGCACGTGACCACTTTCATTGCACAAAAAACAGGTGCCAACCTGACCACTATATGTTACATGGACACGATATCCACCGATCTGCAGGTGAGATGGAATATTCTGCTTAATGTGCATTTCGACTGAACGAATACCACTGTAACATTGCAGGCGATGTTGGCTTGACCAGCGTTCAAGGCGAATGCTCTTTACATCACCATACTTTTGTAGACCCTCCTTAAGATAGACATTATCCACCTCCGGTGGAAGGTTGTAAACACGAACATTGGTATACGTGATGGAAGCATTGGAAAGCAGAACGGTACTTACAGAATCATCCCGATGCCGAAAGAGAACTTGATGACCATATTTAGAAAGAATTTTATCAACCTGAAGTGGGTCCATGAACTTAACAAAGAAAACATACAGTTCGGTATCAAAATAAGCAGTGTGCACCTGATCCGAATGAACACCAAAGGTATCTACCAACCAATCATGAATCTCAAGGGAACTAGGTTGCACATTGCGGGTTGACTTGTCGAAAGTAAAACTAACTGTAGCCTGACGAGGAATAACCTGGGACGACATTTTCAAAATAGGCGGTCGAAACCGCTACACACAACACACTGAAATAAGGACAGAAAGTAACACAAGGTACGAAACAACGACGGAGAAACACTCACAGAAGTTGCAACACAACACGTAAACAACGATAGTCCACTATACGTAACGCTACGGCGGAGCGGAAGACTAGGCACGTCCACACTGCACGGCGTCTAAAGCGGAACTCTTTCCACTGAGCTAAGAAGGCGGCAGCTTAGCGTTTGTGAGCTATCCCCAAATTGTTACTTCACCATACTGAATCTTGCAGCCCTCGACCAGATATCGGATTTGGCACACAGCTGCTGCTGGGGGTGTCCACATTGCCGTTTTCCAAATCTCTTGAATGTTTCGCCCTTACGATCGACGACGAGCGTCGGCCCACCAAAAGTTAGCGGTCTGCACAATCCTGACCTAGTGCACAGCTTGTGGGATAGCGTGGCTCGACTGCGAAATGCGCCTTTCGGCTCCTCTCTCTGGCTACAGTGCGCTGTTGTCCACAGTGGCACTGGCGTTGCCCATGGGGCTTCATGTAAGGCGACTGCACGTCGCTCGGCCAACAGCGGCCTACTGCAGACCGACACTTAAGACACACCAAATACAAATCGACATCGAGAGACAGGCCATGTCATGTGGCACTCGCGACGTATATGCTGAAATTGAATGTAAAGAATACGTCTTTTGTAGCGGGCGTCCCTCTACTGCAGTGTCACACATGACGAATAAAAAGGAAAACAGCAGAACGTCTGTGTAGGGCCATGTTTTTACCTACAGTGTCACTTGGCTGAATGTGTATAAGGCTCTGTGGCATCACTCAAACGCAGCCAAATTGTCACACTAGCTGTGTATCTCTAACAAAGTTGACGTATGTCCTCACCTCGGTGCCGGTTAAAACGATTTCGCCCCCGGGTGGGCTCGAACCACCAACCTTTCGGTTAACAGCCGAACGCGCTAGCCGATTGCGCCACGGAGGCCTTGACTTTGGCTCCCTTGTGCTCTGTATATCAACGCAATTCGTATACCTTCTGCAGGAATCTCGCAGAATGGTAGCATTTGCTTACGCCTCTTCACATGGATAACGTGCATGCACACTGTAGCGAGGCTCGTAAACGAATGACATCGCCAAGCATGACATTATACTACAAAATGCATACAAACCAATGTTCTGCCTATGCATTCAGAAAACCTCTGAGGCCAGTAGAATACTTGTCATAGGTTGTAGAACATCCCTTTCATTCAGTGTACTGCCATGTGTTAGATGCTGCTCGAGATAGCTCCGCTCCTTGCAGGAAGGTTTAAAAAATGAATGCCTTCTGTGAGGTTCGAACTCACGACCCCTGGTTTACGAGACCAGTGCTCTACCACTGAGCTAAGAAGGCGGCAGCTTAGCGTTTGTGAGCTATCCCCAAATTGTTACTTCATCATACTGAATCTTGCAGCCCTCGACCAGATATCGGATTTGGCACACAGCTGCTGCTGGGGGTGTCCACATTGCCGTTTTCCAAATCTCTTGAATGTTTCGCCCTTACGATCGAGGACGAGCGTCGGCCCACCAAAAGTTAGCGGTCTGCACAATCCTGACCTAGTGCACAGCTTGTGGGATAGCGTGGCTCGACTGCGAAATGCGCCTTTCGGCTCCTCTCTCTGGCTACAGTGCGCTGTTGTCCACAGTGGCACTGGCGTTGCCCATGGGGCTTCATGTAAGGCGACTGCACGTCGCTCGGCCAACAGCGGCCTACTGCAGACCGACACTTAAGACACACCAAATACAAATCGACATCGAGAGACAGGCCATGTCATGTGGCACTCGCGACATATATGCTGAAATTGAATGTAAAGAATACGTCTTTTGTAGCGGGCGTCCCTCTACTGCAGTGTCACACATGACGAATAAAAAGGAAAACAGCAGAACGTCTGTGTAGGGCCATGTTTTTACCTACAGTGTCACTTGGCTGAATGTGTATAAGGCTCTGTGGCATCACTCAAACGCAGCCAAATTGTCACACTAGCTGTGTATCTCTAACAAAGTTGACGTATGTCCTCACCTCGGTGCCGGTTAAAACGATTTCGCCCCCGGGTGGGCTCGAACCACCAACCTTTCGGTTAACAGCCGAACGCGCTAGCCGATTGCGCCACGGAGGCCTTGACTTTGGCTCCCTTGTGCTCTGTATATCAACGCAATTCGTATACCTTCTGCAGGAATCTCGCAGAATGGTAGCATTTGCTTACGCCTCTTCACATGGATAACGTGCATGCACACTGTAGCGAGGCTCGTAAACGAATGACATCGCCAAGCATGACATTATACTACAAAATGCATACAAACCAATGTTCTGCCTATGCATTCAGAAAACCTCTGAGGCCAGTAGAATACTTGTAATAGGTTGTAGAACATCCCTTTCATTCAGTGTACTGCCATGTGTTAGATGCTGCTCGAGATAGCTCCGCTCCTTGCAGGAAGGTTTAAAAAATGAATGCCTTCTGTGAGGTTCGAACTCACGACCCCTGGTTTACGAGACCAGTGCTCTACCACTGAGCTAAGAAGGCGGCAGCTTAGCGTTTGTGAGCTATCCCCAAATTGTTACTTCATCATACTGAATCTTGCAGCCCTCGACCAGATATCGGATTTGGCACACAGCTGCTGCTGGGGGTGTCCACATTGCCGTTTTCCAAATCTCTTGAATGTTTCGCCCTTACGATCGAGGACGAGCGTCGGCCCACCAAAAGTTAGCGGTCTGCACAATCCTGACCTAGTGCACAGCTTGTGGGATAGCGTGGCTCGACTGCGAAATGCGCCTTTCGGCTCCTCTCTCTGGCTACAGTGCGCTGTTGTCCACAGTGGCACTGGCGTTGCCCATGGGGCTTCATGTAAGGCGACTGCACGTCGCTCGGCCAACAGCGGCCTACTGCAGACCGACACTTAAGACACACCAAATACAAATCGACATCGAGAGACAGGCCATGTCATGTGGCACTCGCGACGTATATGCTGAAATTGAATGTAAAGAATACGTCTTTTGTAGCGGGCGTCCCTCTACTGCAGTGTCACACATGACGAATAAAAAGGAAAACAGCAGAACGTCTGTGTAGGGCCATGTTTTTACCTACAGTGTCACTTGGCTGAATGTGTATAAGGCTCTGTGGCATCACTCAAACGCAGCCAAATTGTCACACTAGCTGTGTATCTCTAACAAAGTTGACGTATGTCCTCACCTCGGTGCCGGTTAAAACGATTTCGCCCCCGGGTGGGCTCGAACCACCAACCTTTCGGTTAACAGCCGAACGCGCTAGCCGATTGCGCCACGGAGGCCTTGACTTTGGCTCCCTTGTGCTCTGTATATCAACGCAATTCGTATACCTTCTGCAGGAATCTCGCAGAATGGTAGCATTTGCTTACGCCTCTTCACATGGATAACGTGCATGCACACTGTAGCGAGGCTCGTAAACGAATGACATCGCCAAGCATGACATTATACTACAAAATGCATACAAACCAATGTTCTGCCTATGCATTCAGAAAACCTCTGAGGCCAGTAGAATACTTGTCATAGGTTGTAGAACATCCCTTTCATTCAGTGTACTGCCATGTGTTAGATGCTGCTCGAGATAGCTCCGCTCCTTGCAGGAAGGTTTAAAAAATGAATGCCTTCTGTGAGGTTCGAACTCACGACCCCTGGTTTACGAGACCAGTGCTCTACCACTGAGCTAAGAAGGCGGCAGCTTAGCGTTTGTGAGCTATCCCCAAATTGTTACTTCATCATACTGAATCTTGCAGCCCTCGACCAGATATCGGATTTGGCACACAGCTGCTGCTGGGGGTGTCCACATTGCCGTTTTCCAAATCTCTTGAATGTTTCGCCCTTACGATCGAGGACGAGCGTCGGCCCACCAAAAGTTAGCGGTCTGCACAATCCTGACCTAGTGCACAGCTTGTGGGATAGCGTGGCTCGACTGCGAAATGCGCCTTTCGGCTCCTCTCTCTGGCTACAGTGCGCTGTTGTCCACAGTGGCACTGGCGTTGCCCATGGGGCTTCATGTAAGGCGACTGCACGTCGCTCGGCCAACAGCGGCCTACTGCAGACCGACACTTAAGACACACCAAATACAAATCGACATCGAGAGACAGGCCATGTCATGTGGCACTCGCGACGTATATGCTGAAATTGAATGTAAAGAATACGTCTTTTGTAGCGGGCGTCCCTCTACTGCAGTGTCACACATGACGAATAAAAAGGAAAACAGCAGAACGTCTGTGTAGGGCCATGTTTTTACCTACAGTGTCACTTGGCTGAATGTGTATAAGGCTCTGTGGCATCACTCAAACGCAGCCAAATTGTCACACTAGCTGTGTATCTCTAACAAAGTTGACGTATGTCCTCACCTCGGTGCCGGTTAAAACGATTTCGCCCCCGGGTGGGCTCGAACCACCAACCTTTCGGTTAACAGCCGAACGCGCTAGCCGATTGCGCCACGGAGGCCTTGACTTTGGCTCCCTTGTGCTCTGTATATCAACGCAATTCGTATACCTTCTGCAGGAATCTCGCAGAATGGTAGCATTTGCTTACGCCTCTTCACATGGATAACGTGCATGCACACTGTAGCGAGGCTCGTAAACGAATGACATCGCCAAGCATGACATTATACTACAAAATGCATACAAACCAATGTTCTGCCTATGCATTCAGAAAACCTCTGAGGCCAGTAGAATACTTGTCATAGGTTGTAGAACATCCCTTTCATTCAGTGTACTGCCATGTGTTAGATGCTGCTCGAGATAGCTCCGCTCCTTGCAGGAAGGTTTAAAAAATGAATGCCTTCTGTGAGGTTCGAACTCACGACCCCTGGTTTACGAGACCAGTGCTCTACCACTGAGCTAAGAAGGCGGCAGCTTAGCGTTTGTGAGCTATCCCCAAATTGTTACTTCATCATACTGAATCTTGCAGCCCTCGACCAGATATCGGATTTGGCACACAGCTGCTGCTGGGGGTGTCCACATTGCCGTTTTCCAAATCTCTTGAATGTTTCGCCCTTACGATCGAGGACGAGCGTCGGCCCACCAAAAGTTAGCGGTCTGCACAATCCTGACCTAGTGCACAGCTTGTGGGATAGCGTGGCTCGACTGCGAAATGCGCCTTTCGGCTCCTCTCTCTGGCTACAGTGCGCTGTTGTCCACAGTGGCACTGGCGTTGCCCATGGGGCTTCATGTAAGGCGACTGCACGTCGCTCGGCCAACAGCGGCCTACTGCAGACCGACACTTAAGACACACCAAATACAAATCGACATCGAGAGACAGGCCATGTCATGTGGCACTCGCGACGTATATGCTGAAATTGAATGTAAAGAATACGTCTTTTGTAGCGGGCGTCCCTCTACTGCAGTGTCACACATGACGAATAAAAAGGAAAACAGCAGAACGTCTGTGTAGGGCCATGTTTTTACCTACAGTGTCACTTGGCTGAATGTGTATAAGGCTCTGTGGCATCACTCAAACGCAGCCAAATTGTCACACTAGCTGTGTATCTCTAACAAAGTTGACGTATGTCCTCACCTCGGTGCCGGTTAAAACGATTTCGCCCCCGGGTGGGCTCGAACCACCAACCTTTCGGTTAACAGCCGAACGCGCTAGCCGATTGCGCCACGGAGGCCTTGACTTTGGCTCCCTTGTGCTCTG
Source organism: Schistocerca piceifrons (assembly GCF_021461385.2). NCBI lineage: Eukaryota > Metazoa > Arthropoda > Insecta > Orthoptera > Acrididae > Schistocerca > Schistocerca piceifrons. The sequence goes on along the minus strand of NC_060142.1, from coordinate 598,692,555 downwards.
TATATCAACGCAATTCGTATACCTTCTGCAGGAATCTCGCAGAATGGTAGCATTTGCTTACGCCTCTTCACATGGATAACGTGCATGCACACTGTAGCGAGGCTCGTAAACGAATGACATCGCCAAGCATGACATTATACTACAAAATGCATACAAACCAATGTTCTGCCTATGCATTCAGAAAACCTCTGAGGCCAGTAGAATACTTGTCATAGGTTGTAGAACATCCCTTTCATTCAGTGTACTGCCATGTGTTAGATGCTGCTCGAGATAGCTCCGCTCCTTGCAGGAAGGTTTAAAAAATGAATGCCTTCTGTGAGGTTCGAACTCACGACCCCTGGTTTACGAGACCAGTGCTCTACCACTGAGCTAAGAAGGCGGCAGCTTAGCGTTTGTGAGCTATCCCCAAATTGTTACTTCATCATACTGAATCTTGCAGCCCTCGACCAGATATCGGATTTGGCACACAGCTGCTGCTGGGGGTGTCCACATTGCCGTTTTCCAAATCTCTTGAATGTTTCGCCCTTACGATCGAGGACGAGCGTCGGCCCACCAAAAGTTAGCGGTCTGCACAATCCTGACCTAGTGCACAGCTTGTGGGATAGCGTGGCTCGACTGCGAAATGCGCCTTTCGGCTCCTCTCTCTGGCTACAGTGCGCTGTTGTCCACAGTGGCACTGGCGTTGCCCATGGGGCTTCATGTAAGGCGACTGCACGTCGCTCGGCCAACAGCGGCCTACTGCAGACCGACACTTAAGACACACCAAATACAAATCGACATCGAGAGACAGGCCATGTCATGTGGCACTCGCGACGTATATGCTGAAATTGAATGTAAAGAATACGTCTTTTGTAGCGGGCGTCCCTCTACTGCAGTGTCACACATGACGAATAAAAAGGAAAACAGCAGAACGTCTGTGTAGGGCCATGTTTTTACCTACAGTGTCACTTGGCTGAATGTGTATAAGGCTCTGTGGCATCACTCAAACGCAGCCAAATTGTCACACTAGCTGTGTATCTCTAACAAAGTTGACGTATGTCCTCACCTCGGTGCCGGTTAAAACGATTTCGCCCCCGGGTGGGCTCGAACCACCAACCTTTCGGTTAACAGCCGAACGCGCTAGCCGATTGCGCCACGGAGGCCTTGACTTTGGCTCCCTTGTGCTCTGTATATCAACGCAATTCGTATACCTTCTGCAGGAATCTCGCAGAATGGTAGCATTTGCTTACGCCTCTTCACATGGATAACGTGCATGCACACTGTAGCGAGGCTCGTAAACGAATGACATCGCCAAGCATGACATTATACTACAAAATGCATACAAACCAATGTTCTGCCTATGCATTCAGAAAACCTCTGAGGCCAGTAGAATACTTGTCATAGGTTGTAGAACATCCCTTTCATTCAGTGTACTGCCATGTGTTAGATGCTGCTCGAGATAGCTCCGCTCCTTGCAGGAAGGTTTAAAAAATGAATGCCTTCTGTGAGGTTCGAACTCACGACCCCTGGTTTACGAGACCAGTGCTCTACCACTGAGCTAAGAAGGCGGCAGCTTAGCGTTTGTGAGCTATCCCCAAATTGTTACTTCATCATACTGAATCTTGCAGCCCTCGACCAGATATCGGATTTGGCACACAGCTGCTGCTGGGGGTGTCCACATTGCCGTTTTCCAAATCTCTTGAATGTTTCGCCCTTACGATCGAGGACGAGCGTCGGCCCACCAAAAGTTAGCGGTCTGCACAATCCTGACCTAGTGCACAGCTTGTGGGATAGCGTGGCTCGACTGCGAAATGCGCCTTTCGGCTCCTCTCTCTGGCTACAGTGCGCTGTTGTCCACAGTGGCACTGGCGTTGCCCATGGGGCTTCATGTAAGGCGACTGCACGTCGCTCGGCCAACAGCGGCCTACTGCAGACCGACACTTAAGACACACCAAATACAAATCGACATCGAGAGACAGGCCATGTCATGTGGCACTCGCGACATATATGCTGAAATTGAATGTAAAGAATACGTCTTTTGTAGCGGGCGTCCCTCTACTGCAGTGTCACACATGACGAATAAAAAGGAAAACAGCAGAACGTCTGTGTAGGGCCATGTTTTTACCTACAGTGTCACTTGGCTGAATGTGTATAAGGCTCTGTGGCATCACTCAAACGCAGCCAAATTGTCACACTAGCTGTGTATCTCTAACAAAGTTGACGTATGTCCTCACCTCGGTGCCGGTTAAAACGATTTCGCCCCCGGGTGGGCTCGAACCACCAACCTTTCGGTTAACAGCCGAACGCGCTAGCCGATTGCGCCACGGAGGCCTTGACTTTGGCTCCCTTGTGCTCTGTATATCAACGCAATTCGTATACCTTCTGCAGGAATCTCGCAGAATGGTAGCATTTGCTTACGCCTCTTCACATGGATAACGTGCATGCACACTGTAGCGAGGCTCGTAAACGAATGACATCGCCAAGCATGACATTATACTACAAAATGCATACAAACCAATGTTCTGCCTATGCATTCAGAAAACCTCTGAGGCCAGTAGAATACTTGTCATAGGTTGTAGAACATCCCTTTCATTCAGTGTACTGCCATGTGTTAGATGCTGCTCGAGATAGCTCCGCTCCTTGCAGGAAGGTTTAAAAAATGAATGCCTTCTGTGAGGTTCGAACTCACGACCCCTGGTTTACGAGACCAGTGCTCTACCACTGAGCTAAGAAGGCGGCAGCTTAGCGTTTGTGAGCTATCCCCAAATTGTTACTTCATCATACTGAATCTTGCAGCCCTCGACCAGATATCGGATTTGGCACACAGCTGCTGCTGGGGGTGTCCACATTGCCGTTTTCCAAATCTCTTGAATGTTTCGCCCTTACGATCGAGGACGAGCGTCGGCCCACCAAAAGTTAGCGGTCTGCACAATCCTGACCTAGTGCACAGCTTGTGGGATAGCGTGGCTCGACTGCGAAATGCGCCTTTCGGCTCCTCTCTCTGGCTACAGTGCGCTGTTGTCCACAGTGGCACTGGCGTTGCCCATGGGGCTTCATGTAAGGCGACTGCACGTCGCTCGGCCAACAGCGGCCTACTGCAGACCGACACTTAAGACACACCAAATACAAATCGACATCGAGAGACAGGCCATGTCATGTGGCACTCGCGACGTATATGCTGAAATTGAATGTAAAGAATACGTCTTTTGTAGCGGGCGTCCCTCTACTGCAGTGTCACACATGACGAATAAAAAGGAAAACAGCAGAACGTCTGTGTAGGGCCATGTTTTTACCTACAGTGTCACTTGGCTGAATGTGTATAAGGCTCTGTGGCATCACTCAAACGCAGCCAAATTGTCACACTAGCTGTGTATCTCTAACAAAGTTGACGTATGTCCTCACCTCGGTGCCGGTTAAAACGATTTCGCCCCCGGGTGGGCTCGAACCACCAACCTTTCGGTTAACAGCCGAACGCGCTAGCCGATTGCGCCACGGAGGCCTTGACTTTGGCTCCCTTGTGCTCTGTATATCAACGCAATTCGTATACCTTCTGCAGGAATCTCGCAGAATGGTAGCATTTGCTTACGCCTCTTCACATGGATAACGTGCATGCACACTGTAGCGAGGCTCGTAAACGAATGACATCGCCAAGCATGACATTATACTACAAAATGCATACAAACCAATGTTCTGCCTATGCATTCAGAAAACCTCTGAGGCCAGTAGAATACTTGTCATAGGTTGTAGAACATCCCTTTCATTCAGTGTACTGCCATGTGTTAGATGCTGCTCGAGATAGCTCCGCTCCTTGCAGGAAGGTTTAAAAAATGAATGCCTTCTGTGAGGTTCGAACTCACGACCCCTGGTTTACGAGACCAGTGCTCTACCACTGAGCTAAGAAGGCGGCAGCTTAGCGTTTGTGAGCTATCCCCAAATTGTTACTTCATCATACTGAATCTTGCAGCCCTCGACCAGATATCGGATTTGGCACACAGCTGCTGCTGGGGGTGTCCACATTGCCGTTTTCCAAATCTCTTGAATGTTTCGCCCTTACGATCGAGGACGAGCGTCGGCCCACCAAAAGTTAGCGGTCTGCACAATCCTGACCTAGTGCACAGCTTGTGGGATAGCGTGGCTCGACTGCGAAATGCGCCTTTCGGCTCCTCTCTCTGGCTACAGTGCGCTGTTGTCCACAGTGGCACTGGCGTTGCCCATGGGGCTTCATGTAAGGCGACTGCACGTCGCTCGGCCAACAGCGGCCTACTGCAGACCGACACTTAAGACACACCAAATACAAATCGACATCGAGAGACAGGCCATGTCATGTGGCACTCGCGACGTATATGCTGAAATTGAATGTAAAGAATACGTCTTTTGTAGCGGGCGTCCCTCTACTGCAGTGTCACACATGACGAATAAAAAGGAAAACAGCAGAACGTCTGTGTAGGGCCATGTTTTTACCTACAGTGTCACTTGGCTGAATGTGTATAAGGCTCTGTGGCATCACTCAAACGCAGCCAAATTGTCACACTAGCTGTGTATCTCTAACAAAGTTGACGTATGTCCTCACCTCGGTGCCGGTTAAAACGATTTCGCCCCCGGGTGGGCTCGAACCACCAACCTTTCGGTTAACAGCCGAACGCGCTAGCCGATTGCGCCACGGAGGCCTTAACTTTGGCTCCCTTGTGCTCTGTATATCAACGCAATTCGTATACCTTCTGCAGGAATCTCGCAGAATGGTAGCATTTGCTTACGCCTCTTCACATGGATAACGTGCATGCACACTGTAGCGAGGCTCGTAAACGAATGACATCGCCAAGCATGACATTATACTACAAAATGCATACAAACCAATGTTCTGCCTATGCATTCAGAAAACCTCTGAGGCCAGTAGAATACTTGTCATAGGTTGTAGAACATCCCTTTCATTCAGTGTACTGCCATGTGTTAGATGCTGCTCGAGATAGCTCCGCTCCTTGCAGGAAGGTTTAAAAAATGAATGCCTTCTGTGAGGTTCGAACTCACGACCCCTGGTTTACGAGACCAGTGCTCTACCACTGAGCTAAGAAGGCGGCAGCTTAGCGTTTGTGAGCTATCCCCAAATTGTTACTTCATCATACTGAATCTTGCAGCCCTCGACCAGATATCGGATTTGGCACACAGCTGCTGCTGGGGGTGTCCACATTGCCGTTTTCCAAATCTCTTGAATGTTTCGCCCTTACGATCGAGGACGAGCGTCGGCCCACCAAAAGTTAGCGGTCTGCACAATCCTGACCTACTGCACAGCTTGTGGGATAGCGTGGCTCGACTGCGAAATGCGCCTTTCGGCTCCTCTCTCTGGCTACAGTGCGCTGTTGTCCACAGTGGCACTGGCGTTGCCCATGGGGCTTCATGTAAGGCGACTGCACGTCGCTCGGCCAACAGCGGCCTACTGCAGACCGACACTTAAGACACACCAAATACAAATCGACATCGAGAGACAGGCCATGTCATGTGGCACTCGCGACATATATGCTGAAATTGAATGTAAAGAATACGTCTTTTGTAGCGGGCGTCCCTCTACTGCAGTGTCACACATGACGAATAAAAAGGAAAACAGCAGAACGTCTGTGTAGGGCCATGTTTTTACCTACAGTGTCACTTGGCTGAATGTGTATAAGGCTCTGTGGCATCACTCAAACGCAGCCAAATTGTCACACTAGCTGTGTATCTCTAACAAAGTTGACGTATGTCCTCACCTCGGTGCCGGTTAAAACGATTTCGCCCCCGGGTGGGCTCGAACCACCAACCTTTCGGTTAACAGCCGAACGCGCTAGCCGATTGCGCCACGGAGGCCTTGACTTTGGCTCCCTTGTGCTCTGTATATCAACGCAATTCGTATACCTTCTGCAGGAATCTCGCAGAATGGTAGCATTTGCTTACGCCTCTTCACATGGATAACGTGCATGCACACTGTAGCGAGGCTCGTAAACGAATGACATCGCCAAGCATGACATTATACTACAAAATGCATACAAACCAATGTTCTGCCTATGCATTCAGAAAACCTCTGAGGCCAGTAGAATACTTGTCATAGGTTGTAGAACATCCCTTTCATTCAGTGTACTGCCATGTGTTAGATGCTGCTCGAGATAGCTCCGCTCCTTGCAGGAAGGTTTAAAAAATGAATGCCTTCTGTGAGGTTCGAACTCACGACCCCTGGTTTACGAGACCAGTGCTCTACCACTGAGCTAAGAAGGCGGCAGCTTAGCGTTTGTGAGCTATCCCCAAATTGTTACTTCATCATACTGAATCTTGCAGCCCTCGACCAGATATCGGATTTGGCACACAGCTGCTGCTGGGGGTGTCCACATTGCCGTTTTCCAAATCTCTTGAATGTTTCGCCCTTACGATCGAGGACGAGCGTCGGCCCACCAAAAGTTAGCGGTCTGCACAATCCTGACCTAGTGCACAGCTTGTGGGATAGCGTGGCTCGACTGCGAAATGCGCCTTTCGGCTCCTCTCTCTGGCTACAGTGCGCTGTTGTCCACAGTGGCACTGGCGTTGCCCATGGGGCTTCATGTAAGGCGACTGCACGTCGCTCGGCCAACAGCGGCCTACTGCAGACCGACACTTAAGACACACCAAATACAAATCGACATCGAGAGACAGGCCATGTCATGTGGCACTCGCGACGTATATGCTGAAATTGAATGTAAAGAATACGTCTTTTGTAGCGGGCGTCCCTCTACTGCAGTGTCACACATGACGAATAAAAAGGAAAACAGCAGAACGTCTGTGTAGGGCCATGTTTTTACCTACAGTGTCACTTGGCTGAATGTGTATAAGGCTCTGTGGCATCACTCAAACGCAGCCAAATTGTCACACTAGCTGTGTATCTCTAACAAAGTTGACGTATGTCCTCACCTCGGTGCCGGTTAAAACGATTTCGCCCCCGGGTGGGCTCGAACCACCAACCTTTCGGTTAACAGCCGAACGCGCTAGCCGATTGCGCCACGGAGGCCTTGACTTTGGCTCCCTTGTGCTCTGTATATCAACGCAATTCGTATACCTTCTGCAGGAATCTCGCAGAATGGTAGCATTTGCTTACGCCTCTTCACATGGATAACGTGCATGCACACTGTAGCGAGGCTCGTAAACGAATGACATCGCCAAGCATGACATTATACTACAAAATGCATACAAACCAATGTTCTGCCTATGCATTCAGAAAACCTCTGAGGCCAGTAGAATACTTGTCATAGGTTGTAGAACATCCCTTTCATTCAGTGTACTGCCATGTGTTAGATGCTGCTCGAGATAGCTCCGCTCCTTGCAGGAAGGTTTAAAAAATGAATGCCTTCTGTGAGGTTCGAACTCACGACCCCTGGTTTACGAGACCAGTGCTCTACCACTGAGCTAAGAAGGCGGCAGCTTAGCGTTTGTGAGCTATCCCCAAATTGTTACTTCATCATACTGAATCTTGCAGCCCTCGACCAGATATCGGATTTGGCACACAGCTGCTGCTGGGGGTGTCCACATTGCCGTTTTCCAAATCTCTTGAATGTTTCGCCCTTACGATCGAGGACGAGCGTCGGCCCACCAAAAGTTAGCGGTCTGCACAATCCTGACCTAGTGCACAGCTTGTGGGATAGCGTGGCTCGACTGCGAAATGCGCCTTTCGGCTCCTCTCTCTGGCTACAGTGCGCTGTTGTCCACAGTGGCACTGGCGTTGCCCATGGGGCTTCATGTAAGGCGACTGCACGTCGCTCGGCCAACAGCGGCCTACTGCAGACCGACACTTAAGACACACCAAATACAAATCGACATCGAGAGACAGGCCATGTCATGTGGCACTCGCGACGTATATGCTGAAATTGAATGTAAAGAATACGTCTTTTGTAGCGGGCGTCCCTCTACTGCAGTGTCACACATGACGAATAAAAAGGAAAACAGCAGAACGTCTGTGTAGGGCCATGTTTTTACCTACAGTGTCACTTGGCTGAATGTGTATAAGGCTCTGTGGCATCACTCAAACGCAGCCAAATTGTCACACTAGCTGTGTATCTCTAACAAAGTTGACGTATGTCCTCACCTCGGTGCCGGTTAAAACGATTTCGCCCCCGGGTGGGCTCGAACCACCAACCTTTCGGTTAACAGCCGAACGCGCTAGCCGATTGCGCCACGGAGGCCTTGACTTTGGCTCCCTTGTGCTCTGTATATCAACGCAATTCGTATACCTTCTGCAGGAATCTCGCAGAATGGTAGCATTTGCTTACGCCTCTTCACATGGATAACGTGCATGCACACTGTAGCGAGGCTCGTAAACGAATGACATCGCCAAGCATGACATTATACTACAAAATGCATACAAACCAATGTTCTGCCTATGCATTCAGAAAACCTCTGAGGCCAGTAGAATACTTGTCATAGGTTGTAGAACATCCCTTTCATTCAGTGTACTGCCATGTGTTAGATGCTGCTCGAGATAGCTCCGCTCCTTGCAGGAAGGTTTAAAAAATGAATGCCTTCTGTGAGGTTCGAACTCACGACCCCTGGTTTACGAGACCAGTGCTCTACCACTGAGCTAAGAAGGCGGCAGCTTAGCGTTTGTGAGCTATCCCCAAATTGTTACTTCATCATACTGAATCTTGCAGCCCTCGACCAGATATCGGATTTGGCACACAGCTGCTGCTGGGGGTGTCCACATTGCCGTTTTCCAAATCTCTTGAATGTTTCGCCCTTACGATCGAGGACGAGCGTCGGCCCACCAAAAGTTAGCGGTCTGCACAATCCTGACCTAGTGCACAGCTTGTGGGATAGCGTGGCTCGACTGCGAAATGCGCCTTTCGGCTCCTCTCTCTGGCTACAGTGCGCTGTTGTCCACAGTGGCACTGGCGTTGCCCATGGGGCTTCATGTAAGGCGACTGCACGTCGCTCGGCCAACAGCGGCCTACTGCAGACCGACACTTAAGACACACCAAATACAAATCGACATCGAGAGACAGGCCATGTCATGTGGCACTCGCGACGTATATGCTGAAATTGAATGTAAAGAATACGTCTTTTGTAGCGGGCGTCCCTCTACTGCAGTGTCACACATGACGAATAAAAAGGAAAACAGCAGAACGTCTGTGTAGGGCCATGTTTTTACCTACAGTGTCACTTGGCTGAATGTGTATAAGGCTCTGTGGCATCACTCAAACGCAGCCAAATTGTCACACTAGCTGTGTATCTCTAACAAAGTTGACGTATGTCCTCACCTCGGTGCCGGTTAAAACGATTTCGCCCCCGGGTGGGCTCGAACCACCAACCTTTCGGTTAACAGCCGAACGCGCTAGCCGATTGCGCCACGGAGGCCTTGACTTTGGCTCCCTTGTGCTCTGTATATCAACGCAATTCGTATACCTTCTGCAGGAATCTCGCAGAATGGTAGCATTTGCTTACGCCTCTTCACATGGATAACGTGCATGCACACTGTAGCGAGGCTCGTAAACGAATGACATCGCCAAGCATGACATTATACTACAAAATGCATACAAACCAATGTTCTGCCTATGCATTCAGAAAACCTCTGAGGCCAGTAGAATACTTGTCATAGGTTGTAGAACATCCCTTTCATTCAGTGTACTGCCATGTGTTAGATGCTGCTCGAGATAGCTCCGCTCCTTGCAGGAAGGTTTAAAAAATGAATGCCTTCTGTGAGGTTCGAACTCACGACCCCTGGTTTACGAGACCAGTGCTCTACCACTGAGCTAAGAAGGCGGCAGCTTAGCGTTTGTGAGCTATCCCCAAATTGTTACTTCATCATACTGAATCTTGCAGCCCTCGACCAGATATCGGATTTGGCACACAGCTGCTGCTGGGGGTGTCCACATTGCCGTTTTCCAAATCTCTTGAATGTTTCGCCCTTACGATCGAGGACGAGCGTCGGCCCACCAAAAGTTAGCGGTCTGCACAATCCTGACCTAGTGCACAGCTTGTGGGATAGCGTGGCTCGACTGCGAAATGCGCCTTTCGGCTCCTCTCTCTGGCTACAGTGCGCTGTTGTCCACAGTGGCACTGGCGTTGCCCATGGGGCTTCATGTAAGGCGACTGCACGTCGCTCGGCCAACAGCGGCCTACTGCAGACCGACACTTAAGACACACCAAATACAAATCGACATCGAGAGACAGGCCATGTCATGTGGCACTCGCGACGTATATGCTGAAATTGAATGTAAAGAATACATCTTTTGTAGCGGGCGTCCCTCTACTGCAGTGTCACACATGACGAATAAAAAGGAAAACAGCAGAACGTCTGTGTAGGGCCATGTTTTTACCTACAGTGTCACTTGGCTGAATGTGTATAAGGCTCTGTGGCATCACTCAAACGCAGCCAAATTGTCACACTAGCTGTGTATCTCTAACAAAGTTGACGTATGTCCTCACCTCGGTGCCGGTTAAAACGATTTCGCCCCCGGGTGGGCTCGAACCACCAACCTTTCGGTTAACAGCCGAACGCGCTAGCCGATTGCGCCACGGAGGCCTTAACTTTGGCTCCCTTGTGCTCTGTATATCAACGCAATTCGTATACCTTCTGCAGGAATCTCGCAGAATGGTAGCATTTGCTTACGCCTCTTCACATGGATAACGTGCATGCACACTGTAGCGAGGCTCGTAAACGAATGACATCGCCAAGCATGACATTATACTACAAAATGCATACAAACCAATGTTCTGCCTATGCATTCAGAAAACCTCTGAGGCCAGTAGAATACTTGTCATAGGTTGTAGAACATCCCTTTCATTCAGTGTACTGCCATGTGTTAGATGCTGCTCGAGATAGCTCCGCTCCTTGCAGGAAGGTTTAAAAAATGAATGCCTTCTGTGAGGTTCGAACTCACGACCCCTGGTTTACGAGACCAGTGCTCTACCACTGAGCTAAGAAGGCGGCAGCTTAGCGTTTGTGAGCTATCCCCAAATTGTTACTTCATCATACTGAATCTTGCAGCCCTCGACCAGATATCGGATTTGGCACACAGCTGCTGCTGGGGGTGTCCACATTGCCGTTTTCCAAATCTCTTGAATGTTTCGCCCTTACGATCGAGGACGAGCGTCGGCCCACCAAAAGTTAGCGGTCTGCACAATCCTGACCTACTGCACAGCTTGTGGGATAGCGTGGCTCGACTGCGAAATGCGCCTTTCGGCTCCTCTCTCTGGCTACAGTGCGCTGTTGTCCACAGTGGCACTGGCGTTGCCCATGGGGCTTCATGTAAGGCGACTGCACGTCGCTCGGCCAACAGCGGCCTACTGCAGACCGACACTTAAGACACACCAAATACAAATCGACATCGAGAGACAGGCCATGTCATGTGGCACTCGCGACATATATGCTGAAATTGAATGTAAAGAATACGTCTTTTGTAGCGGGCGTCCCTCTACTGCAGTGTCACACATGACGAATAAAAAGGAAAACAGCAGAACGTCTGTGTAGGGCCATGTTTTTACCTACAGTGTCACTTGGCTGAATGTGTATAAGGCTCTGTGGCATCACTCAAACGCAGCCAAATTGTCACACTAGCTGTGTATCTCTAACAAAGTTGACGTATGTCCTCACCTCGGTGCCGGTTAAAACGATTTCGCCCCCGGGTGGGCTCGAACCACCAACCTTTCGGTTAACAGCCGAACGCGCTAGCCGATTGCGCCACGGAGGCCTTGACTTTGGCTCCCTTGTGCTCTGTATATCAACGCAATTCGTATACCTTCTGCAGGAATCTCGCAGAATGGTAGCATTTGCTTACGCCTCTTCACATGGATAACGTGCATGCACACTGTAGCGAGGCTCGTAAACGAATGACATCGCCAAGCATGACATTATACTACAAAATGCATACAAACCAATGTTCTGCCTATGCATTCAGAAAACCTCTGAGGCCAGTAGAATACTTGTCATAGGTTGTAGAACATCCCTTTCATTCAGTGTACTGCCATGTGTTAGATGCTGCTCGAGATAGCTCCGCTCCTTGCAGGAAGGTTTAAAAAATGAATGCCTTCTGTGAGGTTCGAACTCACGACCCCTGGTTTACGAGACCAGTGCTCTACCACTGAGCTAAGAAGGCGGCAGCTTAGCGTTTGTGAGCTATCCCCAAATTGTTACTTCATCATACTGAATCTTGCAGCCCTCGACCAGATATCGGATTTGGCACACAGCTGCTGCTGGGGGTGTCCACATTGCCGTTTTCCAAATCTCTTGAATGTTTCGCCCTTACGATCGAGGACGAGCGTCGGCCCACCAAAAGTTAGCGGTCTGCACAATCCTGACCTAGTGCACAGCTTGTGGGATAGCGTGGCTCGACTGCGAAATGCGCCTTTCGGCTCCTCTCTCTGGCTACAGTGCGCTGTTGTCCACAGTGGCACTGGCGTTGCCCATGGGGCTTCATGTAAGGCGACTGCACGTCGCTCGGCCAACAGCGGCCTACTGCAGACCGACACTTAAGACACACCAAATACAAATCGACATCGAGAGACAGGCCATGTCATGTGGCACTCGCGACGTATATGCTGAAATTGAATGTAAAGAATACGTCTTTTGTAGCGGGCGTCCCTCTACTGCAGTGTCACACATGACGAATAAAAAGGAAAACAGCAGAACGTCTGTGTAGGGCCATGTTTTTACCTACAGTGTCACTTGGCTGAATGTGTATAAGGCTCTGTGGCATCACTCAAACGCAGCCAAATTGTCACACTAGCTGTGTATCTCTAACAAAGTTGACGTATGTCCTCACCTCGGTGCCGGTTAAAACGATTTCGCCCCCGGGTGGGCTCGAACCACCAACCTTTCGGTTAACAGCCGAACGCGCTAGCCGATTGCGCCACGGAGGCCTTGACTTTGGCTCCCTTGTGCTCTGTATATCAACGCAATTCGTATACCTTCTGCAGGAATCTCGCAGAATGGTAGCATTTGCTTACGCCTCTTCACATGGATAACGTGCATGCACACTGTAGCGAGGCTCGTAAACGAATGACATCGCCAAGCATGACATTATACTACAAAATGCATACAAACCAATGTTCTGCCTATGCATTCAGAAAACCTCTGAGGCCAGTAGAATACTTGTCATAGGTTGTAGAACATCCCTTTCATTCAGTGTACTGCCATGTGTTAGATGCTGCTCGAGATAGCTCCGCTCCTTGCAGGAAGGTTTAAAAAATGAATGCCTTCTGTGAGGTTCGAACTCACGACCCCTGGTTTACGAGACCAGTGCTCTACCACTGAGCTAAGAAGGCGGCAGCTTAGCGTTTGTGAGCTATCCCCAAATTCTTACTTCATCATACTGAATCTTGCAGCCCTCGACCAGATATCGGATTTGGCACACAGCTGCTGCTGGGGGTGTCCACATTGCCGTTTTCCAAATCTCTTGAATGTTTCGCCCTTACGATCGAGGACGAGCGTCGGCCCACCAAAAGTTAGCGGTCTGCACAATCCTGACCTAGTGCACAGCTTGTGGGATAGCGTGGCTCGACTGCGAAATGCGCCTTTCGGCTCCTCTCTCTGGCTACAGTGCGCTGTTGTCCACAGTGGCACTGGCGTTGCCCATGGGGCTTCATGTAAGGCGACTGCACGTCGCTCGGCCAACAGCGGCCTACTGCAGACCGACACTTAAGACACACCAAATACAAATCGACATCGAGAGACAGGCCATGTCATGTGGCACTCGCGACGTATATGCTGAAATTGAATGTAAAGAATACGTCTTTTGTAGCGGGCGTCCCTCTACTGCAGTGTCACACATGACGAATAAAAAGGAAAACAGCAGAACGTCTGTGTAGGGCCATGTTTTTACCTACAGTGTCACTTGGCTGAATGTGTATAAGGCTCTGTGGCATCACTCAAACGCAGCCAAATTGTCACACTAGCTGTGTATCTCTAACAAAGTTGACGTATGTCCTCACCTCGGTGCCGGTTAAAACGATTTCGCCCCCGGGTGGGCTCGAACCACCAACCTTTCGGTTAACAGCCGAACGCGCTAGCCGATTGCGCCACGGAGGCCTTGACTTTGGCTCCCTTGTGCTCTGTATATCAACGCAATTCGTATACCTTCTGCAGGAATCTCGCAGAATGGTAGCATTTGCTTACGCCTCTTCACATGGATAACGTGCATGCACACTGTAGCGAGGCTCGTAAACGAATGACATCGCCAAGCATGACATTATACTACAAAATGCATACAAACCAATGTTCTGCCTATGCATTCAGAAAACCTCTGAGGCCAGTAGAATACTTGTCATAGGTTGTAGAACATCCCTTTCATTCAGTGTACTGCCATGTGTTAGATGCTGCTCGAGATAGCTCCGCTCCTTGCAGGAAGGTTTAAAAAATGAATGCCTTCTGTGAGGTTCGAACTCACGACCCCTGGTTTACGAGACCAGTGCTCTACCACTGAGCTAAGAAGGCGGCAGCTTAGCGTTTGTGAGCTATCCCCAAATTGTTACTTCATCATACTGAATCTTGCAGCCCTCGACCAGATATCGGATTTGGCACACAGCTGCTGCTGGGGGTGTCCACATTGCCGTTTTCCAAATCTCTTGAATGTTTCGCCCTTACGATCGAGGACGAGCGTCGGCCCACCAAAAGTTAGCGGTCTGCACAATCCTGACCTAGTGCACAGCTTGTGGGATAGCGTGGCTCGACTGCGAAATGCGCCTTTCGGCTCCTCTCTCTGGCTACAGTGCGCTGTTGTCCACAGTGGCACTGGCGTTGCCCATGGGGCTTCATGTAAGGCGACTGCACGTCGCTCGGCCAACAGCGGCCTGCTGCAGACCGACACTTAAGACACACCAAATACAAATCGACATCGAGAGACAGGCCATGTCATGTGGCACTCGCGACGTATATGCTGAAATTGAATGTAAAGAATACGTCTTTTGTAGCGGGCGTCCCTCTACTGCAGTGTCACACATGACGAATAAAAAGGAAAACAGCAGAACGTCTGTGTAGGGCCATGTTTTTACCTACAGTGTCACTTGGCTGAATGTGTATAAGGCTCTGTGGCATCACTCAAACGCAGCCAAATTGTCACACTAGCTGTGTATCTCTAACAAAGTTGACGTATGTCCTCACCTCGGTGCCGGTTAAAACGATTTCGCCCCCGGGTGGGCTCGAACCACCAACCTTTCGGTTAACAGCCGAACGCGCTAGCCGATTGCGCCACGGAGGCCTTGACTTTGGCTCCCTTGTGCTCTGTATATCAACGCAATTCGTATACCTTCTGCAGGAATCTCGCAGAATGGTAGCATTTGCTTACGCCTCTTCACATGGATAACGTGCATGCACACTGTAGCGAGACTCGTAAACGAATGACATCGCCAAGCATGACATTATACTACAAAATGCATACAAACCAATGTTCTGCCTATGCATTCAGAAAACCTCTGAGGCCAGTAGAATACTTGTCATAGGTTGTAGAACATCCCTTTCATTCAGTGTACTGCCATGTGTTAGATGCTGCTCGAGATAGCTCCGCTCCTTGCAGGAAGGTTTAAAAAATGAATGCCTTCTGTGAGGTTCGAACTCACGACCCCTGGTTTACGAGACCAGTGCTCTACCACTGAGCTAAGAAGGCGGCAGCTTAGCGTTTGTGAGCTATCCCCAAATTGTTACTTCATCATACTGAATCTTGCAGCCCTCGACCAGATATCGGATTTGGCACACAGCTGCTGCTGGGGGTGTCCACATTGCCGTTTTCCAAATCTCTTGAATGTTTCGCCCTTACGATCGAGGACGAGCGTCGGCCCACCAAAAGTTAGCGGTCTGCACAATCCTGACCTAGTGCACAGCTTGTGGGATAGCGTGGCTCGACTGCGAAATGCGCCTTTCGGCTCCTCTCTCTGGCTACAGTGCGCTGTTGTCCACAGTGGCACTGGCGTTGCCCATGGGGCTTCATGTAAGGCGACTGCACGTCGCTCGGCCAACAGCGGCCTACTGCAGACCGACACTTAAGACACACCAAATACAAATCGACATCGAGAGACAGGCCATGTCATGTGGCACTCGCGACGTATATGCTGAAATTGAATGTAAAGAATACGTCTTTTGTAGCGGGCGTCCCTCTACTGCAGTGTCACACATGACGAATAAAAAGGAAAACAGCAGAACGTCTGTGTAGGGCCATGTTTTTACCTACAGTGTCACTTGGCTGAATGTGTATAAGGCTCTGTGGCATCACTCAAACGCAGCCAAATTGTCACACTAGCTGTGTATCTCTAACAAAGTTGACGTATGTCCTCACCTCGGTGCCGGTTAAAACGATTTCGCCCCCGGGTGGGCTCGAACCACCAACCTTTCGGTTAACAGCCGAACGCGCTAGCCGATTGCGCCACGGAGGCCTTGACTTTGGCTCCCTTGTGCTCTGTATATCAACGCAATTCGTATACCTTCTGCAGGAATCTCGCAGAATGGTAGCATTTGCTTACGCCTCTTCACATGGATAACGTGCATGCACACTGTAGCGAGGCTCGTAAACGAATGACATCGCCAAGCATGACATTATACTACAAAATGCATACAAACCAATGTTCTGCCTATGCATTCAGAAAACCTCTGAGGCCAGTAGAATACTTGTCATAGGTTGTAGAACATCCCTTTCATTCAGTGTACTGCCATGTGTTAGATGCTGCTCGAGATAGCTCCGCTCCTTGCAGGAAGGTTTAAAAAATGAATGCCTTCTGTGAGGTTCGAACTCACGACCCCTGGTTTACGAGACCAGTGCTCTACCACTGAGCTAAGAAGGCGGCAGCTTAGCGTTTGTGAGCTATCCCCAAATTGTTACTTCATCATACTGAATCTTGCAGCCCTCGACCAGATATCGGATTTGGCACACAGCTGCTGCTGGGGGTGTCCACATTGCCGTTTTCCAAATCTCTTGAATGTTTCGCCCTTACGATCGAGGACGAGCGTCGGCCCACCAAAAGTTAGCGGTCTGCACAATCCTGACCTAGTGCACAGCTTGTGGGATAGCGTGGCTCGACTGCGAAATGCGCCTTTCGGCTCCTCTCTCTGGCTACAGTGCGCTGTTGTCCACAGTGGCACTGGCGTTGCCCATGGGGCTTCATGTAAGGCGACTGCACGTCGCTCGGCCAACAGCGGCCTACTGCAGACCGACACTTAAGACACACCAAATACAAATCGACATCGAGAGACAGGCCATGTCATGTGGCACTCGCGACGTATATGCTGAAATTGAATGTAAAGAATACGTCTTTTGTAGCGGGCGTCCCTCTACTGCAGTGTCACACATGACGAATAAAAAGGAAAACAGCAGAACGTCTGTGTAGGGCCATGTTTTTACCTACAGTGTCACTTGGCTGAATGTGTATAAGGCTCTGTGGCATCACTCAAACGCAGCCAAATTGTCACACTAGCTGTGTATCTCTAACAAAGTTGACGTATGTCCTCACCTCGGTGCCGGTTAAAACGATTTCGCCCCCGGGTGGGCTCGAACCACCAACCTTTCGGTTAACAGCCGAACGCGCTAGCCGATTGCGCCACGGAGGCCTTGACTTTAGCTCCCTTGTGCTCTGTATATCAACGCAATTCGTATACCTTCTGCAGGACTCTCGCAGAATGGTAGCATTTGCTTACGCCTCTTCACATGGATAACGTGCATGCACACTGTAGCGAGGCTCGTAAACGAATGACATCGCCAAGCATGACATTATACTACAAAATGCATACAAACCAATGTTCTGCCTATGCATTCAGAAAACCTCTGAGGCCAGTAGAATACTTGTCATAGGTTGTAGAACATCCCTTTCATTCAGTGTACTGCCATGTGTTAGATGCTGCTCGAGATAGCTCCGCTCCTTGCAGGAAGGTTTAAAAAATGAATGCCTTCTGTGAGGTTCGAACTCACGACCCCTGGTTTACGAGACCAGTGCTCTACCGCTGAGCTAAGAAGGCGGCAGCTTAGCGTTTGTGAGCTATCCCCAAATTGTTACTTCATCATACTGAATCTTGCAGCCCTCGACCAGATATCGGATTTGGCACACAGCTGCTGCTGGGGGTGTCCACATTGCCGTTTTCCAAATCTCTTGAATGTTACGCCCTTACGATCGAGGACGAGCGTCGGCCCACCAAAAGTTAGCGGTCTGCACAATCCTGACCTAGTGCACAGCTTGTGGGATAGCGTGGCTCGACTGCGAAATGCGCCTTTCGGCTCCTCTCTCTGGCTACAGTGCGCTGTTGTCCACAGTGGCACTGGCGTTGCCCATGGGGCTTCATGTAAGGCGACTGCACGTCGCTCGGCCAACAGCGGCCTACTGCAGACCGACACTTAAGACACACCAAATACAAATCGACATCGAGAGACAGGCCATGTCATGTGGCACTCGCGACGTATATGCTGAAATTGAATGTAAAGAATACGTCTTTTGTAGCGGGCGTCCCTCTACTGCAGTGTCACACATGACGAATAAAAAGGAAAACAGCAGAACGTCTGTGTAGGGCCATGTTTTTACCTACAGTGTCACTTGGCTGAATGTGTATAAGGCTCTGTGGCATCACTCAAACGCAGCCAAATTGTCACACTAGCTGTGTATCTCTAACAAAGTTGACGTATGTCCTCACCTCGGTGCCGGTTAAAACGATTTCGCCCCCGGGTGGGCTCGAACCACCAACCTTTCGGTTAACAGCCGAACGCGCTAGCCGATTGCGCCACGGAGGCCTTGACTTTGGCTCCCTTGTGCTCTGTATATCAACGCAATTCGTATACCTTCTGCAGGAATCTCGCAGAATGGTAGCATTTGCTTACGCCTCTTCACGTGGATAACGTGCATGCACACTGTAGCGAGGCTCGTAAACGAATGACATCGCCAAGCATGACATTATACTACAAAATGCATACAAACCAATGTTCTGCCTATGCATTCAGAAAACCTCTGAGGCCAGTAGAATACTTGTCATAGGTTGTAGAACATCCCTTTCATTCAGTGTACTGCCATGTGTTAGATGCTGCTCGAGATAGCTCCGCTCCTTGCAGGAAGGTTTAAAAAATGAATGCCTTCTGTGAGGTTCGAACTCACGACCCCTGGTTTACGAGACCAGTGCTCTACCACTGAGCTAAGAAGGCGGCAGCTTAGCGTTTGTGAGCTATCCCCAAATTGTTACTTCATCATACTGAATCTTGCAGCCCTCGACCAGATATCGGATTTGGCACACAGCTGCTGCTGGGGGTGTCCACATTGCCGTTTTCCAAATCTCTTGAATGTTTCGCCCTTACGATCGAGGACGAGCGTCGGCCCACCAAAAGTTAGCGGTCTGCACAATCCTGACCTAGTGCACAGCTTGTGGGATAGCGTGGCTCGACTGCGAAATGCGCCTTTCGGCTCCTCTCTCTGGCTACAGTGCGCTGTTGTCCACAGTGGCACTGGCGTTGCCCATGGGGCTTCATGTAAGGCGACTGCACGTCGCTCGGCCAACAGCGGCCTGCTGCAGACCGACACTTAAGACACACCAAATACAAATCGACATCGAGAGACAGGCCATGTCATGTGGCACTCGCGACGTATATGCTGAAATTGAATGTAAAGAATACGTCTTTTGTAGCGGGCGTCCCTCTACTGCAGTGTCACACATGACGAATAAAAAGGAAAACAGCAGAACGTCTGTGTAGGGCCATGTTTTTACCTACAGTGTCACTTGGCTGAATGTGTATAAGGCTCTGTGGCATCACTCAAACGCAGCCAAATTGTCACACTAGCTGTGTATCTCTAACAAAGTTGACGTATGTCCTCACCTCGGTGCCGGTTAAAACGATTTCGCCCCCGGGTGGGCTCGAACCACCAACCTTTCGGTTAACAGCCGAACGCGCTAGCCGATTGCGCCACGGAGGCCTTGACTTTGGCTCCCTTGTGCTCTGTATATCAACGCAATTCGTATACCTTCTGCAGGAATCTCGCAGAATGGTAGCATTTGCTTACGCCTCTTCACATGGATAACGTGCATGCACACTGTAGCGAGACTCGTAAACGAATGACATCGCCAAGCATGACATTATACTACAAAATGCATACAAACCAATGTTCTGCCTATGCATTCAGAAAACCTCTGAGGCCAGTAGAATACTTGTCATAGGTTGTAGAACATCCCTTTCATTCAGTGTACTGCCATGTGTTAGATGCTGCTCGAGATAGCTCCGCTCCTTGCAGGAAGGTTTAAAAAATGAATGCCTTCTGTGAGGTTCGAACTCACGACCCCTGGTTTACGAGACCAGTGCTCTACCACTGAGCTAAGAAGGCGGCAGCTTAGCGTTTGTGAGCTATCCCCAAATTGTTACTTCATCATACTGAATCTTGCAGCCCTCGACCAGATATCGGATTTGGCACACAGCTGCTGCTGGGGGTGTCCACATTGCCGTTTTCCAAATCTCTTGAATGTTTCGCCCTTACGATCGAGGACGAGCGTCGGCCCACCAAAAGTTAGCGGTCTGCACAATCCTGACCTAGTGCACAGCTTGTGGGATAGCGTGGCTCGACTGCGAAATGCGCCTTTCGGCTCCTCTCTCTGGCTACAGTGCGCTGTTGTCCACAGTGGCACTGGCGTTGCCCATGGGGCTTCATGTAAGGCGACTGCACGTCGCTCGGCCAACAGCGGCCTACTGCAGACCGACACTTAAGACACACCAAATACAAATCGACATCGAGAGACAGGCCATGTCATGTGGCACTCGCGACGTATATGCTGAAATTGAATGTAAAGAATACGTCTTTTGTAGCGGGCGTCCCTCTACTGCAGTGTCACACATGACGAATAAAAAGGAAAACAGCAGAACGTCTGTGTAGGGCCATGTTTTTACCTACAGTGTCACTTGGCTGAATGTGTATAAGGCTCTGTGGCATCACTCAAACGCAGCCAAATTGTCACACTAGCTGTGTATCTCTAACAAAGTTGACGTATGTCCTCACCTCGGTGCCGGTTAAAACGATTTCGCCCCCGGGTGGGCTCGAACCACCAACCTTTCGGTTAACAGCCGAACGCGCTAGCCGATTGCGCCACGGAGGCCTTGACTTTGGCTCCCTTGTGCTCTGTATATCAACGCAATTCGTATACCTTCTGCAGGAATCTCGCAGAATGGTAGCATTTGCTTACGCCTCTTCACATGGATAACGTGCATGCACACTGTAGCGAGGCTCGTAAACGAATGACATCGCCAAGCATGACATTATACTACAAAATGCATACAAACCAATGTTCTGCCTATGCATTCAGAAAACCTCTGAGGCCAGTAGAATACTTGTCATAGGTTGTAGAACATCCCTTTCATTCAGTGTACTGCCATGTGTTAGATGCTGCTCGAGATAGCTCCGCTCCTTGCAGGAAGGTTTAAAAAATGAATGCCTTCTGTGAGGTTCGAACTCACGACCCCTGGTTTACGAGACCAGTGCTCTACCACTGAGCTAAGAAGGCGGCAGCTTAGCGTTTGTGAGCTATCCCCAAATTGTTACTTCATCATACTGAATCTTGCAGCCCTCGACCAGATATCGGATTTGGCACACAGCTGCTGCTGGGGGTGTCCACATTGCCGTTTTCCAAATCTCTTGAATGTTTCGCCCTTACGATCGAGGACGAGCGTCGGCCCACCAAAAGTTAGCGGTCTGCACAATCCTGACCTAGTGCACAGCTTGTGGGATAGCGTGGCTCGACTGCGAAATGCGCCTTTCGGCTCCTCTCTCTGGCTACAGTGCGCTGTTGTCCACAGTGGCACTGGCGTTGCCCATGGGGCTTCATGTAAGGCGACTGCACGTCGCTCGGCCAACAGCGGCCTACTGCAGACCGACACTTAAGACACACCAAATACAAATCGACATCGAGAGACAGGCCATGTCATGTGGCACTCGCGACGTATATGCTGAAATTGAATGTAAAGAATACGTCTTTTGTAGCGGGCGTCCCTCTACTGCAGTGTCACACATGACGAATAAAAAGGAAAACAGCAGAACGTCTGTGTAGGGCCATGTTTTTACCTACAGTGTCACTTGGCTGAATGTGTATAAGGCTCTGTGGCATCACTCAAACGCAGCCAAATTGTCACACTAGCTGTGTATCTCTAACAAAGTTGACGTATGTCCTCACCTCGGTGCCGGTTAAAACGATTTCGCCCCCGGGTGGGCTCGAACCACCAACCTTTCGGTTAACAGCCGAACGCGCTAGCCGATTGCGCCACGGAGGCCTTGACTTTAGCTCCCTTGTGCTCTGTATATCAACGCAATTCGTATACCTTCTGCAGGACTCTCGCAGAATGGTAGCATTTGCTTACGCCTCTTCACATGGATAACGTGCATGCACACTGTAGCGAGGCTCGTAAACGAATGACATCGCCAAGCATGACATTATACTACAAAATGCATACAAACCAATGTTCTGCCTATGCATTCAGAAAACCTCTGAGGCCAGTAGAATACTTGTCATAGGTTGTAGAACATCCCTTTCATTCAGTGTACTGCCATGTGTTAGATGCTGCTCGAGATAGCTCCGCTCCTTGCAGGAAGGTTTAAAAAATGAATGCCTTCTGTGAGGTTCGAACTCACGACCCCTGGTTTACGAGACCAGTGCTCTACCGCTGAGCTAAGAAGGCGGCAGCTTAGCGTTTGTGAGCTATCCCCAAATTGTTACTTCATCATACTGAATCTTGCAGCCCTCGACCAGATATCGGATTTGGCACACAGCTGCTGCTGGGGGTGTCCACATTGCCGTTTTCCAAATCTCTTGAATGTTACGCCCTTACGATCGAGGACGAGCGTCGGCCCACCAAAAGTTAGCGGTCTGCACAATCCTGACCTAGTGCACAGCTTGTGGGATAGCGTGGCTCGACTGCGAAATGCGCCTTTCGGCTCCTCTCTCTGGCTACAGTGCGCTGTTGTCCACAGTGGCACTGGCGTTGCCCATGGGGCTTCATGTAAGGCGACTGCACGTCGCTCGGCCAACAGCGGCCTACTGCAGACCGACACTTAAGACACACCAAATACAAATCGACATCGAGAGACAGGCCATGTCATGTGGCACTCGCGACGTATATGCTGAAATTGAATGTAAAGAATACGTCTTTTGTAGCGGGCGTCCCTCTACTGCAGTGTCACACATGACGAATAAAAAGGAAAACAGCAGAACGTCTGTGTAGGGCCATGTTTTTACCTACAGTGTCACTTGGCTGAATGTGTATAAGGCTCTGTGGCATCACTCAAACGCAGCCAAATTGTCACACTAGCTGTGTATCTCTAACAAAGTTGACGTATGTCCTCACCTCGGTGCCGGTTAAAACGATTTCGCCCCCGGGTGGGCTCGAACCACCAACCTTTCGGTTAACAGCCGAACGCGCTAGCCGATTGCGCCACGGAGGCCTTGACTTTGGCTCCCTTGTGCTCTGTATATCAACGCAATTCGTATACCTTCTGCAGGAATCTCGCAGAATGGTAGCATTTGCTTACGCCTCTTCACGTGGATAACGTGCATGCACACTGTAGCGAGGCTCGTAAACGAATGACATCGCCAAGCATGACATTATACTACAAAATGCATACAAACCAATGTTCTGCCTATGCATTCAGAAAACCTCTGAGGCCAGTAGAATACTTGTCATAGGTTGTAGAACATCCCTTTCATTCAGTGTACTGCCATGTGTTAGATGCTGCTCGAGATAGCTCCGCTCCTTGCAGGAAGGTTTAAAAAATGAATGCCTTCTGTGAGGTTCGAACTCACGACCCCTGGTTTACGAGACCAGTGCTCTACCACTGAGCTAAGAAGGCGGCAGCTTAGCGTTTGTGAGCTATCCCCAAATTGTTACTTCATCATACTGAATCTTGCAGCCCTCGACCAGATATCGGATTTGGCACACAGCTGCTGCTGGGGGTGTCCACATTGCCGTTTTCCAAATCTCTTGAATGTTTCGCCCTTACGATCGACGACGAGCGTCGGCCCACCAAAAGTTAGCGGTCTGCACAATCCTGACCTAGTGCACAGCTTGTGGGATAGCGTGGCTCGACTGCGAAATGCGCCTTTCGGCTCCTCTCTCTGGCTACAGTGCGCTGTTGTCCACAGTGGCACTGGCGTTGCCCATGGGGCTTCATGTAAGGCGACTGCACGTCGCTCGGCCAACAGCGGCCTACTGCAGACCGACACTTAAGACACACCAAATACAAATCGACATCGAGAGACAGGCCATGTCATGTGGCACTCGCGACGTATATGCTGAAATTGAATGTAAAGAATACGTCTTTTGTAGCGGGCGTCCCTCTACTGCAGTGTCACACATGACGAATAAAAAGGAAAACAGCAGAACGTCTGTGTAGGGCCATGTTTTTACCTACAGTGTCACTTGGCTGAATGTGTATAAGGCTCTGTGGCATCACTCAAACGCAGCCAAATTGTCACACTAGCTGTGTATCTCTAACAAAGTTGACGTATGTCCTCACCTCGGTGCCGGTTAAAACGATTTCGCCCCCGGGTGGGCTCGAACCACCAACCTTTCGGTTAACAGCCGAACGCGCTCGCCGATTGCGCCACGGAGGCCTTGACTTTGGCTCCCTTGTGCTCTGTATATCAACGCAATTCGTATACCTTCTGCAGGAATCTCGCAGAATGGTAGCATTTGCTTACGCCTCTTCACATGGATAACGTGCATGCACACTGTAGCGAGGCTCGTAAACGAATGACATCGCCAAGCATGACATTATACTACAAAATGCATACAAACCAATGTTCTGCCTATGCATTCAGAAAACCTCTGAGGCCAGTAGAATACTTGTCATAGGTTGTAGAACATCCCTTTCATTCAGTGTACTGCCATGTGTTAGATGCTGCTCGAGATAGCTCCGCTCCTTGCAGAAAGGTTTAAAAAATGAATGCCTTCTGTGAGGTTCGAACTCACGACCCCTGGTTTACGAGACCAGTGCTCTACCACTGAGCTAAGAAGGCGGCAGCTTAGCGGTTGTGAGCTATCCCCAAATTGTTACTTCATCATACTGAATCTTGCAGCCCTCGACCAGATATCGGATTTGGCACACAGCTGCTGCTGGGGGTGTCCACATTGCCGTTTTCCAAATCTCTTGAATGTTTCGCCCTTACGATCGAGGACGAGCGTCGGCCCACCAAAAGTTAGCGGTCTGCACAATCCTGACCTAGTGCACAGCTTGTGGGATAGCGTGGCTCGACTGCGAAATGCGCCTTTCGGCTCCTCTCTCTGGCTACAGTGCGCTGTTGTCCACAGTGGCACTGGCGTTGCCCATGGGGCTTCATGTAAGGCGACTGCACGTCGCTCGGCCAACAGCGGCCTACTGCAGACCGACACTTAAGACACACCAAATACAAATCGACATCGAGAGACAGGCCATGTCATGTGGCACTCGCGACGTATATGCTGAAATTGAATGTAAAGAATACGTCTTTTGTAGCGGGCGTCCCTCTACTGCAGTGTCACACATGACGAATAAAAAGGAAAACAGCAGAACGTCTGTGTAGGGCCATGTTTTTACCTACAGTGTCACTTGGCTGAATGTGTATAAGGCTCTGTGGCATCACTCAAACGCAGCCAAATTGTCACACTAGCTGTGTATCTCTAACAAAGTTGACGTATGTCCTCACCTCGGTGCCGGTTAAAACGATTTCGCCCCCGGGTGGGCTCGAACCACCAACCTTTCGGTTAACAGCCGAACGCGCTAGCCGATTGCGCCACGGAGGCCCTGACTTTGGCTCCCTTGTGCTCTGTATATCAACGCAATTCGTATACCTTCTGCAGGAATCTCGCAGAATGGTAGCATTTGCTTACGCCTCTTCACATGGATAACGTGCATGCACACTGTAGCGAGGCTCGTAAACGAATGACATCGCCAAGCATGACATTATACTACAAAATGCATACAAACCAATGTTCTGCCTATGCATTCAGAAAACCTCTGAGGCCAGTAGAATACTTGTCATAGGTTGTAGAACATCCCTTTCATTCAGTGTACTGCCATGTGTTAGATGCTGCTCGAGATAGCTCCGCTCCTTGCAGGAAGGTTTAAAAAATGAATGCCTTCTGTGAGGTTCGAACTCACGACCCCTGGTTTACGAGACCAGTGCTCTACCACTTTTTTTTTTTTTTTTTTTTTATATTTTTTTTTTTTTTGCACCCAAAGCAGGAATCATACCCCTATGTACTGAAATTAAAATCCTAAAACATGACTATATAATGTAGACTGCTGACTGAAATAAAGATTAAAACACGAAAACTTCAGTCCTGGTGTATAGAAGAAACATATATAAAGGCGGCAAATCCAGAAACAGTATAAAAGAAAATGGCTCACACAGGTGACCTTAGCCAACACCCTCTCTTTCAAATGTCAGGCTAAGCATATTGGCAAAATCATCTCGGAGGCCTGGCAATCGCAAGCGCTGCCAGTAAGCAGTAAGCATGTACTGCCGAAACGCTAGGTGTCCATCCTCTTCATGACAACTGTTGACAAAATGTACGAAATGGCCAATCAACCAAATGACGGTATGGAGCTTCGTCCGCGGAAAAAAGGAAGAATCGGGCCGGACGATGATGTCAATAGTATAAGCGGCTTCAGCAGACCTAGTGACAAAAGCAAGTTGTTTCCTGAGCCAACGCCAATTAGCAAGGTGCCCACAGCAGGTGAATCGATGTTCAAGGGTATCCAGGAGACCACACCGAGTACAGGTGTCCGTGTCAGAAAGACCAATACGGTGCAGTCGTACATTGGTGGGAACCAGATTATTTATTACCCTATACCACGTGGACGCCACGGCCATAGAGTGGATCGGCAGACTAACGTTCTTCCAGACGTTCCTCCAGGACACAGATGGAGACGCCAGTTCTATTGGATTGGGACCGGCCAGCCCCTCCCAGCGGGCAATCAAGCCCTTGGTCGTTGGCACCGGTCGCCGCAAGAAGACGTCACCGAGGTAACTCACCGCAATGTAAAATTCCCGAATGTGTTTCAACTTAAAATTTAGGCGTCCGACATCGACAGGTGGAGCAAGGCTCGCCGGACGCACAACAGTAAAAAGCCTGGATGTAATTGGAGTCACTTCTTGCGTAACAATTAGAGTCGTTCGGCGGACGTACAAAGCAGACGCCTTGCGAGTAATGTCAGAGAGGCCCAAGCCTCCGGAGAGACGCGGTTTCGTCATTACCTCGTAACGTAACTTGAATAGATGGCCCTTCCATATAAACCTGCTAGACAATTGGCGCAACCTTTTCGCCACCATCATGGGAAGTGGGAACAGCTGAGCAACATAATAAGCTTTACATAGAACGTAGGTGTCTAAGATTCTGACTTTTTGCAAAATGGTAGCAGAGCGCTGCTCATGGACCATCAGAGCCCCCTGTATCTTCTCGGTGACAGATTTCCAATTGAGAGCCGCCATTTTTAGAGGACACCGATCAATGATAATCCCCAAGGACGTATGGCGATCGACAAAAGTGGCCCAAGGGACGTCAGCATCGCGAAATCCTCGAATATCAAGGAACTTACATTTACCCTGATTGAGACGCGCTCCAGAGACACGACAGTATGCATCAACCGCCCCTTTCAACAACGGGATATCATCACGTTGACGGAGGAGAACAACGACATCATCCGCATATGCCTTAACAGAGAGCTTCCCACCAGAGAGGGACATACCCTGAAGCTTGAGAGCAATAGTCCGAAGCAGCGGTTCCAGGGACAATACGAATAAAGACATAGAGAGCGGACTACCCTGAGGCACTCCGCGACGGATAGCAATGGGCGGCGTCAGCTGCCCATTGACTGACACCCGAGCTGTTATTCCCCTATACAAATTGCCAAGAACACCACGTGACGAAGCGTTAAAACCTATTGTACCTAAAACACGATCTAAAAACACATGACTGACGTGATCAAAAGCCTTATAAAAATCAAGGAAGGCAAAGGCACAATGTACGTTTGTAACCGCCGCAACCGAGACAACATCCCGATATTCGGCTACTGGTGTCAGAATAGATCTATCATGAAAACAACATTGATGTGCACCAATCACACCCCGAAGCAGAGAAGACAACCGGCTATTGAGCGCTCTAGCAGCTGTCTTATAGTCAAAATTCAGCAATGTGAGCGGACGAAGATTGGCAGCAGATAAACGACCACAGGACTTCGGGATTAAAACAATTTTCCCTACTTTAAAATCGGCAGGCACATCCATCCCCCTGACAATCTCATTTAAAATCTGCGTAAAAATGCCACCCAAAAGAGGCCAAAAACGGAGATAAAATTCTTTAGGCAGGCCGTCTGGACCCGGCGATTTACTGGACGGAGAGCGAGCAATAAAATCGAAAACATCATCTACCTGGAACTCCCGGAGAAATTCGCCGTTCGCGTCAGGCGCGATCGTCGCAGTTAGATCCCCAAGGACATCATCCGAAAGAGACTCACCAGAATCATCGGCAGAATATAGACTAGTGTAATACTGATGAAGAGCACGAACCATTTCCTCCTGTGCAATAAGCTGTCGCCCATCATCCACCGTAAGAGAAGAGATGAAGGAGCGACGACGACGAGTCTGATGCCGTAGCAGGTGGTACAAGGATGTCAGTTCACCTTCAACAAGAGAGTGAGGTGTCGACTTAACTCGCAGACCATCCATCTGTCGTCGTTTAAGGCTTAAGAGCTTGGCTTTAATACGACGAACATCATGGATCCGCAGTGGAGAGGTACCCGCCGCGTCATATAGTTCACGCAGGACAGAGTAGTAATATTCATACGTGTTCTTAAAATCACGCGTCCTAGCAGCACAGTAGAAAATCAAAGTCTGACGAATCTTGGGCTTGGCAAACGCAGTCCACCAAACCAGCAAGGAGGGGTATCGCGGGACAGAGCGAAGACATCGCTCCCACACGCCACTTATAACATCATCCATAGCACTGTCGGCAAGGTGGGAAACATTTAACATCCACTGGGAACGATAAAGTTTTGCAGGTTGGTGACTAAGATTTACAGTTGCAGTAAAAGCACAATGGTCAGAAAAACTAGTAGGAATAACATCGACAGAAAGAATTTTATCACATAAAAAATCAGATAAATAGAATCTGTCGAGTCTACTGCATGAGGACCCGGTAAAAAACGTATATTTCACCAGGGTTGGATATTTGTGTTCCCAAACATCACGCAGATGCATCGTACGAACTAAGTCATGTAAATCACGGCAATAATTAAAATTGGGGGACTGGTCTGCAGGGCGTAAAACACAATTAAAATCGCCTCCGAGCAGGAGACTCCGAGGACTCTGGCGCAAAAGATAAATAAGCTCTTCTTTATAAAAGCGCGATCGAGCCACAGTGTGACCCGAACCAGAGGGGGCATACAAAACAACGAGGCGGAGATCAAAAAGACGACAACCAATCCCACGGCCAGAGTCAAGGAATTCAATGTCAGTAATAGGAATGCCCTCTCGAAAGAAAAGAGCAGTTCCTGTTGAATATTCTGGCACGACATTAAAAACAGTTTGAAATCCAGGTAGAGAGAGATCAGAAAACAACACTTCCTGCAAAAACACTACGTCCGCACAGGCGTCGTAAATAAACTGCCGCAAAGAGGCAATGCGAACGTCGGACTCAATACGGTTAACATTTAAGGTAAGAAAGGTGTATGCTTGAACCATAGAGAGAAAAGCGAGAAAACAAATCACCTACACCGACGCACCAGCGTCACAGTCCATAGCAGGGGTGACAGAGGCATCCGAGGGAGGGGGACTGCTACCCCGTTCCGCGGATCCCTTACGTTTCGGTTTTTTACGAACAGCATTAACGTTCGGCTGAACGCGTAACTTGCGTCGGCTGACGGGCAAGGAAACTTCAGCCGCCGGTGACGTAGGAGGGTCAAGTTCTGTATCCGACACCACCCGCGCCGGTCCACATGCGGGATCCGGGGTCGCGGGGGAAACATCCGACAAAACGGAATGGTCAACACCTGCACTAGCTTCCGGCAAACATGGACTGCACGGAGGC
Organism: Schistocerca piceifrons; assembly: GCF_021461385.2. Classification (NCBI taxonomy): domain Eukaryota; kingdom Metazoa; phylum Arthropoda; class Insecta; order Orthoptera; family Acrididae; genus Schistocerca; species Schistocerca piceifrons. The sequence goes on along the minus strand of NC_060142.1, from coordinate 598,662,598 downwards.
GAAACGTGAGCAGGAAGGTCCGAGGCCGCAGAGTTGGAAGGAAGCGGAGCAGCTCCGCTGGCAGAGGTATGGGGCAGCGAATCAGGAAGTTGTCGCGGCTCCACTTGTTGTGACATCGAAGTCGGTTCGGAAGACGGCGCCAACAGGCCCGACCGACGACCCGACTCGAGAGAAGCTGCGTCGGAGGCCGGAGGGGCGCCAGCAGCCGCCACTGGAACCGCTACCTCAGGAGGGCAGGGAGCAGCTACAGTACACAGTGGCTCGGAGGATGCTGGTCGCTCGGACTGGGGCATCTCAGGGAGATCCTCATCCGTACTATTTCCATCGTGTGGGCGACGCCTCTTATTATTCAAAAGTGGCACACCCACCTGAGGGACAGACGGAACAACATCAGATTTAGCACGCAAAGGAGGAAATTCTGTATCAGGGGTGCGCAAAACCTGTGGAGGGGCGCTACTACCACTGGACCGTGCTACACCAAGAGCAGAACCACCTGCAACGAGGTCAGCGACCGTTAACTTGCGACGCTGTTCGAGAGAATTTTTTAAAACAAAAACTCTCCGCGGACAGTCGGTACGCACGTGACCACTTTCATTGCACAAAAAACAGGTGCCCACCTGACCACTATATGTTACATGGACACGATATCCACCGATCTGCAGGTGAGATGGAATATTCTGCTTAACGTGCATTTCGACTGAACGAATACCATCACTGAGCTAAGAAGGCGGCAGCTTAGCGTTTGTGAGCTATCCCCAAATTGTTACTTCATCATACTGAATCTTGCAGCCCTCGACCAGATATCGGATTTGGCACACAGCTGCTGCTGGGGGTGTCCACATTGCCGTTTTCCAAATCTCTTGAATGTTTCGCCCTTACGATCGAGGACGAGCGTCGGCCCACCAAAAGTTAGCGGTCTGCACAATCCTGACCTAGTGCACAGCTTGTGGGATAGCGTGGCTCGACTGCGAAATGCGCCTTTCGGCTCCTCTCTCTGGCTACAGTGCGCTGTTGTCCACAGTGGCACTGGCGTTGCCCATGGGGCTTCATGTAAGGCGACTGCACGTCGCTCGGCCAACAGCGGCCTACTGCAGACCGACACTTAAGACACACCAAATACAAATCGACATCGAGAGACAGGCCATGTCATGTGGCACTCGCGACGTATATGCTGAAATTGAATGTAAAGAATACGTCTTTTGTAGCGGGCGTCCCTCTACTGCAGTGTCACACATGACGAATAAAAAGGAAAACAGCAGAACGTCTGTGTAGGGCCATGTTTTTACCTACAGTGTCACTTGGCTGAATGTGTATAAGGCTCTGTGGCATCACTCAAACGCAGCCAAATTGTCACACTAGCTGTGTATCTCTAACAAAGTTGACGTATGTCCTCACCTCGGTGCCGGTTAAAACGATTTCGCCCCCGGGTGGGCTCGAACCACCAACCTTTCGGTTAACAGCCGAACGCGCTAGCCGATTGCGCCACGGAGGCCTTGACTTTGGCTCCCTTGTGCTCTGTATATCAACGCAATTCGTATACCTTCTGCAGGAATCTCGCAGAATGGTAGCATTTGCTTACGCCTCTTCACATGGATAACGTGCATGCACACTGTAGCGAGGCTCGTAAACGAATGACATCGCCAAGCATGACATTATACTACAAAATGCATACAAACCAATGTTCTGCCTATGCATTCAGAAAACCTCTGAGGCCAGTAGAATACTTGTCATAGGTTGTAGAACATCCCTTTCATTCAGTGTACTGCCATGTGTTAGATGCTGCTCGAGATAGCTCCGCTCCTTGCAGGAAGGTTTAAAAAATGAATGCCTTCTGTGAGGTTCGAACTCACGACCCCTGGTTTACGAGACCAGTGCTCTACCACTTTTTTTTTTTTTTTTTTTTTTTTTTTTTTTTTTTTTTTTTACAGCATTCTTTTAAGTCCAAAGGGAACACACACAGACACACACACACACACACACACACACACAGACACACACACACACACACTTAAATAAAAAGAAGATATAATTGGTTTCTAATGCAAACAGCAAAGGGTGGATTTGTACCTCAATTTATATATACTGGGAGTGCATAATAAATTCATATTTTTTTTCATTGTGTAAAGTTAGAGGTGACAGTGAGATTCAGGCCTGCGGAAGCAAAGTGGGCAGGGGTCGAAGCCCGAGGCCTGGCCACGATGACTCCACCGTCCTGTTTCCGAAAGGCACCTGTACAAGGGCGTAGTATTATCCCCTACTGTCTCGGTTCGTGGTCGCTCGTTTGTTTTTCTTGAGCGCCCTAAAGGTCCACGAAAACTTCAGTCCTGTATGTAGAGAAGAAACATACACCAAGGCGGTAAATCCCGAAACAGTATAAAAGAAAATGGCTCACACAGGTGTCCTTAGCCAACACCCTCTCTTTCAAATGTCAGGCTAAGCATATTTGCAAAATCATCACGGAGGCCTGGCAATCGCAAGCGCTGCCAGTAAGCAGTAAGCATGTACTGCCGAAACGCTAGGTGTCCATCGTCTTCATGACAACTGATGACAAAATGTACGAAATGTCCAATCAACCACATGACTGTATGGAGCTTCGTTCGCGGAAAAAAGGAGGAATCGGGCCGGACGATGATGTCAATAGTATAAGCGGCTTCAGCAGACCTAGTGACAAAAGCAAGTTGTTTCCTGAGCCAACGCCAATTGGCAAGGTGCCCACAGCAGGTGAATCGATGTTCAAGGGTATCCAGGAGACCACACCGAGTACAGGTGTCCGTGTCAGAAAGACCAATACGGTGCAGTCGTACATTGGTGGGAACCAAATTATTTATTACCCTATACCACGTGGACGCCACGGCCATAGAGTGTATCGGCAGACTAACATTCTTCCAGACGTTCCTCCAGGACACAGATGGAGACGCCAGTTCTATTGGATTGGGACCGGCCAGCCCCTCCCAGCGGGCAATCAAGCCCTTGGTCGTTGGCACCGGTCGCCGCAAGAAGACGTCACCGAGGTAACTCACCGCAATGTAAAACTCCCGAATGTGTTTCAGCTTAATATTTAGGCGTCCGACATCGACAGGTGGAGCAAGGCTCGCCGGACGCACAACAGTAAAAAGCCTGGATGTAATTGAAGTCTCTTCTTGCGTAACAATTAGAGTCGTTCGGCGGACGTACAAAGCAGACGCCTTGCGAGTAATGTCAGAGAGGCCCAAGCCTCCGGAGATACGCGGTTTCGTCATAACCTCGTAACGTAACTTGAATAGATGGCCCTTCCATATAAACCTGCTAGACAATTGGCGCAACCTTTTCGCCACCATCATGGGAAGTGGGAACAGCTGAGCAACATAATAAGCTTTACATAGAACGTAGGTGTCTAAAATTCTGACTTTTTGCAAAATGGTAGCAGAGCGCTGCTCATGGACCATCAGAGCCCCCTGTATCTTCTCGGTGACAGATTTCCAATTGAGAGCCGCCATTTTTAGAGGACACCGATCAATGATAATCCCCAAGGACGTATGGCGATCGACAAAAGTGGCCCAAGGGACATCAGCATCGCGAAATCCTCGAATATCAAGGAACTTACATTTACCCTGATTGAGACGCGCTCCAGAGACACGACAGTATGCATCAACTGCCCCTTTCAACAACCGGATATCATCACGTTGACGGAGGAGAACAACGACATCATCCGCATATGCCTTAACAGAGAGCTTCCCACCAGAGAGGGACATACCCTGAAGCTTGAGAGCAATAGTCCGAAGCAGCGGTTCCAGGGACAATACGAATAAAGACATAGAGAGCGGACTACCCTGAGGCACTCCGCGGCGGATAGCAATGGGCGGCGTCAGCTGCCCATTGACTGACACCCGAGCTGTTATTCCCCTATACAAATTGCCAAGAACACCACGTGATGAAGCGTTAAAACCTATTGTACCTAAAACATGATCTAAAAACACATGACTGACGTGATCAAAAGCCTTGTAAAAATCAAGGAAGGCAAAGGCACAATGTACGTTTGTAACCGCCGCAACCGAGACAACATCCCGATATTCGGCTACTGGTGTCAGAATAGATCTATCATGAAAACAACATTGATGTGCACCAATCACACCCCGAAGCAGAGAAGACAACCGGCTATTGAGCGCTCTAGCAGCTGTCTTGTAGTCAAAGTTCAGCAATGTGAGCGGACGAAGATTGGCAGCAGATAAACGACCAGAGGACTTCGGAATTAAAACAATTTTCCCTACTTTAAAATCGGCAGGCACATCCACCCCCCTGACAATCTCATTTAAAATCTGCGTAAAAATGCCACCCAAAAGAGGCCAAAAACGGAGATAAAATTCTTTAGGCAGGCCGTCTGGACCCGGCGATTTACTGGACGGAGAGCGAGCAATAAAATCGAAAACATCATCTACCTGGAACTCCCGGAGAAATTCGCCGTTCGCGTCAGGCGCGATCGTCGCAGTTAGATCCCCAAGGACATCATCCGAAAGAGACTCACCAGAATCATCGGCAGAATATAGACTAGTATAATACTGATGAAGAGCACGAACCATTTCCTCCTGTGCAATAAGCTGTCGTCCATCATCCACCGTAAGAGAAGAGATGAAGGAGCGACGACGACGAGTCTGATGCCGTAGCAGGTGGTACAAGGATGTCAGTTCACCTTCAACAAGAGAGTGAGGTTTCGACTTAACTCGCAGACCATCCATCTGTCGTCGTTTAAGGCTCAAGAGCTTGGCTTTAATACGACGAACATCATGGATCCGCAGTGGAGAGGTACCCGCCGCGTCATATAGTTCACGCAGGACAGAGTAGTAATATTCATACGTGTTCTTAAAATCACGCGTCCTAGCAGCACAGTAGAAAATCAAAGTCTGACGAATCTTGGGCTTGGCAAACGCAGTCCACCAAACCAGCAAGGAGGGGTATCGCGGGACAGAGCGAAGACATCGCTCCCACACGCCACTTATAACATCATCCATAGCACTGTCGGCAAGGTGGGAAACATTTAACATCCACTGGGAACGATAAAGTTTTGCAGGTTGGTGACTAAGATTTACAGTTGCAGTAAAAGCACAATGGTCAGAAAAACTAGTAGGAATAACATCGACAGAAAGAATTTTATCACATAAAAAATCAGATAAATAGAATCTGTCGAGTCTACTGCATGAGGACCCGGTAAAAAACGTATATTTCACCAGGGTTGGATATTTGTGTTCCCAAACATCACGCAGATGCATCGTACGAACTAAGTCATGTAAATCACGGCAATAATTAAAATTGGGGGACTGGTCTGCAGGGCGTAAAACACAATTAAAATCGCCTCCGAGCAGGAGACTCCGAGGACTCTGGCGCAAAAGATAAATAAGCTCTTCTTTATAAAAGCGCGATCGAGCCACAGTGTGACCCGAACCAGAGGGGGCATACAAAACAACGAGGCGGAGATCAAAAAGACGACAACCAATCCCACGGCCAGAGTCAAGGAATTCAATGTCAGTAATAGGAATGCCCTCTCGAAAGAAAAGAGCAGTTCCTGTTGAATATTCCGGCGCGACATTAAAAGCAGTTTGAAATCCAGGTAGAGAGAGATTAGAAAACAACACTTCCTGCAAAAACACTACGCCGCAAAGAGGCAATGCGAACGTCGGACTCAATACGGTTAACATTTAAGGTAAGAAAGGTGTATGCTTGAACCATAGACAGAAAAGCGAGAAAACAAATCACCTACACCGACGCACCAGCGTCACAGTCCATACCAGGGGTGACGGAGGCATCCGAGGAGGGGGACTGCTACCCCGTTCCGCGGATCCCTTACGTTTCGGTTTTTTACGAACAGCATTAACGTTCGGCTGAACGCGTAACTTGCGTCGGCTGACGGGCAAGGAAGCTTCAGCCGCCGGTGACGTAGGAGGGTCAAGTTCTGTATCCGACACCACCCGCGCCGGTCCACATGCGGGATCCGGGGTCGCGGCGGAAACATCCGACGAAACGGAATGGTCAACACCTGCACTAGCTTCCGGCAAACATGGACTGCACGGAGGCGAAACGTGAGCAGGAAGGTCCGAGGCCGCAGAGTTGGAAGGAAGCGGAGCAGCTCCGCTGGCAGAGGTATGGGGCAGCGAAGCAGAAAGTTGTCGCGGCTCCACTTGTTGTGACATCGAAGTCGGTTTGGAAGACGGCGCCAACAGGCCCGACCGACGACCCGACTCGAGAGAAGCTGCGTCGGAGGCCGGAGGGGGGCCAGCAGCCGCCACCGGAACCGCTACCTCAGGAGGGCAGGGAGCAGCTACAGTACACAGTGGCTCGGAGGATGCCGGTCGCTCGGACTGGGGCATCTCAGGGAGATCCTCATCCGTACTATTTCCATCGTGTGGGCGACGCCTCTTATTATTCAAAAGTGGCACACCCACCTGAGGGACAGACGGAACAACATCAGATTTAGCACGCAAAGGAGGAAATTCTGTGTCAGGGGTGCGCAAAACCTGTGGCGGGGCGCTACTACCACTGGACTGTGCTACACCAAGAGCAGAACCACCTGCAACGAGGTCAGCGACCGTTAACTTGCGACGCTGTTCGAGAGAATTTTTTAAAACAAAAACCCTCCGCGGACAGTCAGTACGCACGTGACCACTTTCATTGCACAAAAAACAGGTGCCAACCTGACCACTATATGTTACATGGACACGATATCCACCGATCTGCAGGTGAGATGGAATATTCTGCTTAATGTGCATTTCGACTGAACGAATACCACTGTAACATTGCAGGCGATGTTGGCTTGACCAGCGTTCAAGGCGAATGCTCTTTACATCACCATACTTTTGTAGACCCTCCTTAAGATAGACATTATCCACCTCCGGTGGAAGGTTGTAAACACGAACATTGGTATACGTGATGGAAGCATTGGAAAGCAGAACGGTACTTACAGAATCATCCCGATGCCGAAAGAGAACTTGATGACCATATTTAGAAAGAATTTTATCAACCTGAAGTGGGTCCATGAACTTAACAAAGAAAACATACAGTTCGGTATCAAAATAAGCAGTGTGCACCTGATCCGAATGAACACCAAAGGTATCTACCAACCAATCATGAATCTCAAGGGAACTAGGTTGCACATTGCGGGTTGACTTGTCGAAAGTAAAACTAACTGTAGCCTGACGAGGAATAACCTGGGACGACATTTTCAAAATAGGCGGTCGAAACCGCTACACACAACACACTGAAATAAGGACAGAAAGTAACACAAGGTACGAAACAACGACGGAGAAACACTCACAGAAGTTGCAACACAACACGTAAACAACGATAGTCCACTATACGTAACGCTACGGCGGAGCGGAAGACTAGGCACGTCCACACTGCACGGCGTCTAAAGCGGAACTCTTTCCACTGAGCTAAGAAGGCGGCAGCTTAGCGTTTGTGAGCTATCCCCAAATTGTTACTTCACCATACTGAATCTTGCAGCCCTCGACCAGATATCGGATTTGGCACACAGCTGCTGCTGGGGGTGTCCACATTGCCGTTTTCCAAATCTCTTGAATGTTTCGCCCTTACGATCGACGACGAGCGTCGGCCCACCAAAAGTTAGCGGTCTGCACAATCCTGACCTAGTGCACAGCTTGTGGGATAGCGTGGCTCGACTGCGAAATGCGCCTTTCGGCTCCTCTCTCTGGCTACAGTGCGCTGTTGTCCACAGTGGCACTGGCGTTGCCCATGGGGCTTCATGTAAGGCGACTGCACGTCGCTCGGCCAACAGCGGCCTACTGCAGACCGACACTTAAGACACACCAAATACAAATCGACATCGAGAGACAGGCCATGTCATGTGGCACTCGCGACGTATATGCTGAAATTGAATGTAAAGAATACGTCTTTTGTAGCGGGCGTCCCTCTACTGCAGTGTCACACATGACGAATAAAAAGGAAAACAGCAGAACGTCTGTGTAGGGCCATGTTTTTACCTACAGTGTCACTTGGCTGAATGTGTATAAGGCTCTGTGGCATCACTCAAACGCAGCCAAATTGTCACACTAGCTGTGTATCTCTAACAAAGTTGACGTATGTCCTCACCTCGGTGCCGGTTAAAACGATTTCGCCCCCGGGTGGGCTCGAACCACCAACCTTTCGGTTAACAGCCGAACGCGCTAGCCGATTGCGCCACGGAGGCCTTGACTTTGGCTCCCTTGTGCTCTGTATATCAACGCAATTCGTATACCTTCTGCAGGAATCTCGCAGAATGGTAGCATTTGCTTACGCCTCTTCACATGGATAACGTGCATGCACACTGTAGCGAGGCTCGTAAACGAATGACATCGCCAAGCATGACATTATACTACAAAATGCATACAAACCAATGTTCTGCCTATGCATTCAGAAAACCTCTGAGGCCAGTAGAATACTTGTCATAGGTTGTAGAACATCCCTTTCATTCAGTGTACTGCCATGTGTTAGATGCTGCTCGAGATAGCTCCGCTCCTTGCAGGAAGGTTTAAAAAATGAATGCCTTCTGTGAGGTTCGAACTCACGACCCCTGGTTTACGAGACCAGTGCTCTACCACTGAGCTAAGAAGGCGGCAGCTTAGCGTTTGTGAGCTATCCCCAAATTGTTACTTCATCATACTGAATCTTGCAGCCCTCGACCAGATATCGGATTTGGCACACAGCTGCTGCTGGGGGTGTCCACATTGCCGTTTTCCAAATCTCTTGAATGTTTCGCCCTTACGATCGAGGACGAGCGTCGGCCCACCAAAAGTTAGCGGTCTGCACAATCCTGACCTAGTGCACAGCTTGTGGGATAGCGTGGCTCGACTGCGAAATGCGCCTTTCGGCTCCTCTCTCTGGCTACAGTGCGCTGTTGTCCACAGTGGCACTGGCGTTGCCCATGGGGCTTCATGTAAGGCGACTGCACGTCGCTCGGCCAACAGCGGCCTACTGCAGACCGACACTTAAGACACACCAAATACAAATCGACATCGAGAGACAGGCCATGTCATGTGGCACTCGCGACGTATATGCTGAAATTGAATGTAAAGAATACGTCTTTTGTAGCGGGCGTCCCTCTACTGCAGTGTCACACATGACGAATAAAAAGGAAAACAGCAGAACGTCTGTGTAGGGCCATGTTTTTACCTACAGTGTCACTTGGCTGAATGTGTATAAGGCTCTGTGGCATCACTCAAACGCAGCCAAATTGTCACACTAGCTGTGTATCTCTAACAAAGTTGACGTATGTCCTCACCTCGGTGCCGGTTAAAACGATTTCGCCCCCGGGTGGGCTCGAACCACCAACCTTTCGGTTAACAGCCGAACGCGCTAGCCGATTGCGCCACGGAGGCCTTGACTTTGGCTCCCTTGTGCTCTGTATATCAACGCAATTCGTATACCTTCTGCAGGAATCTCGCAGAATGGTAGCATTTGCTTACGCCTCTTCACATGGATAACGTGCATGCACACTGTAGCGAGGCTCGTAAACGAATGACATCGCCAAGCATGACATTATACTACAAAATGCATACAAACCAATGTTCTGCCTATGCATTCAGAAAACCTCTGAGGCCAGTAGAATACTTGTCATAGGTTGTAGAACATCCCTTTCATTCAGTGTACTGCCATGTGTTAGATGCTGCTCGAGATAGCTCCGCTCCTTGCAGGAAGGTTTAAAAAATGAATGCCTTCTGTGAGGTTCGAACTCACGACCCCTGGTTTACGAGACCAGTGCTCTACCACTGAGCTAAGAAGGCGGCAGCTTAGCGTTTGTGAGCTATCCCCAAATTGTTACTTCATCATACTGAATCTTGCAGCCCTCGACCAGATATCGGATTTGGCACACAGCTGCTGCTGGGGGTGTCCACATTGCCGTTTTCCAAATCTCTTGAATGTTTCGCCCTTACGATCGACGACGAGCGTCGGCCCACCAAAAGTTAGCGGTCTGCACAATCCTGACCTAGTGCACAGCTTGTGGGATAGCGTGGCTCGACTGCGAAATGCGCCTTTCGGCTCCTCTCTCTGGCTACAGTGCGCTGTTGTCCACAGTGGCACTGGCGTTGCCCATGGGGCTTCATGTAAGGCGACTGCACGTCGCTCGGCCAACAGCGGCCTACTGCAGACCGACACTTAAGACACACCAAATACAAATCGACATCGAGAGACAGGCCATGTCATGTGGCACTCGCGACGTATATGCTGAAATTGAATGTAAAGAATACGTCTTTTGTAGCGGGCGTCCCTCTACTGCAGTGTCACACATGACGAATAAAAAGGAAAACAGCAGAACGTCTGTGTAGGGCCATGTTTTTACCTACAGTGTCACTTGGCTGAATGTGTATAAGGCTCTGTGGCATCACTCAAACGCAGCCAAATTGTCACACTAGCTGTGTATCTCTAACAAAGTTGACGTATGTCCTCACCTCGGTGCCGGTTAAAACGATTTCGCCCCCGGGTGGGCTCGAACCACCAACCTTTCGGTTAACAGCCGAACGCGCTAGCCGATTGCGCCACGGAGGCCTTGACTTTGGCTCCCTTGTGCTCTGTATATCAACGCAATTCGTATACCTTCTGCAGGAATCTCGCAGAATGGTAGCATTTGCTTACGCCTCTTCACATGGATAACGTGCATGCACACTGTAGCGAGGCTCGTAAACGAATGACATCGCCAAGCATGACATTATACTACAAAATGCATACAAACCAATGTTCTGCCTATGCATTCAGAAAACCTCTGAGGCCAGTAGAATACTTGTCATAGGTTGTAGAACATCCCTTTCATTCAGTGTACTGCCATGTGTTAGATGCTGCTCGAGATAGCTCCGCTCCTTGCAGGAAGGTTTAAAAAATGAATGCCTTCTGTGAGGTTCGAACTCACGACCCCTGGTTTACGAGACCAGTGCTCTACCACTGAGCTAAGAAGGCGGCAGCTTAGCGTTTGTGAGCTATCCCCAAATTGTTACTTCATCATACTGAATCTTGCAGCCCTCGACCAGATATCGGATTTGGCACACAGCTGCTGCTGGGGGTGTCCACATTGCCGTTTTCCAAATCTCTTGAATGTTTCGCCCTTACGATCGAGGACAAGCGTCGGCCCACCAAAAGTTAGCGGTCTGCACAATCCTGACCTAGTGCACAGCTTGTGGGATAGCGTGGCTCGACTGCGAAATGCGCCTTTCGGCTCCTCTCTCTGGCTACAGTGCGCTGTTGTCCACAGTGGCACTGGCGTTGCCCATGGGGCTTCATGTAAGGCGACTGCACGTCGCTCGGCCAACAGCGGCCTACTGCAGACCGACACTTAAGACACACCAAATACAAATCGACATCGAGAGACAGCCCATGTCATGTGGCACTCGCGACGTATATGCTGAAATTGAATGTAAAGAATACGTCTTTTGTAGCGGGCGTCCCTCTACTGCAGTGTCACACATGACGAATAAAAAGGAAAACAGCAGAACGTCTGTGTAGGGCCATGTTTTTACCTACAGTGTCACTTGGCTGAATGTGTATAAGGCTCTGTGGCATCACTCAAACGCAGCCAAATTGTCACACTAGCTGTGTATCTCTAACAAAGTTGACGTATGTCCTCACCTCGGTGCCGGTTAAAACGATTTCGCCCCCGGGTGGGCTCGAACCACCAACCTTTCGGTTAACAGCCGAACGCGCTAGCCGATTGCGCCACGGAGGCCTTGACTTTGGCTCCCTTGTGCTCTGTATATCAACGCAATTCGTATACCTTCTGCAGGAATCTCGCAGAATGGTAGCATTTGCTTACGCCTCTTCACATGGATAACGTGCATGCACACTGTAGCGAGGCTCGTAAACGAATGACATCGCCAAGCATGACATTATACTACAAAATGCATACAAACCAATGTTCTGCCTATGCATTCAGAAAACCTCTGAGGCCAGTAGAATACTTGTCATAGGTTGTAGAACATCCCTTTCATTCAGTGTACTGCCATGTGTTAGATGCTGCTCGAGATAGCTCCGCTCCTTGCAGGAAGGTTTAAAAAATGAATGCCTTCTGTGAGGTTCGAACTCACGACCCCTGGTTTACGAGACCAGTGCTCTACCACTGAGCTAAGAAGGCGGCAGCTTAGCGTTTGTGAGCTATCCCCAAATTGTTACTTCATCATACTGAATCTTGCAGCCCTCGACCAGATATCGGATTTGGCACACAGCTGCTGCTGGGGGTGTCCACATTGCCGTTTTCCAAATCTCTTGAATGTTTCGCCCTTACGATCGACGACGAGCGTCGGCCCACCAAAAGTTAGCGGTCTGCACAATCCTGACCTAGTGCACAGCTTGTGGGATAGCGTGGCTCGACTGCGAAATGCGCCTTTCGGCTCCTCTCTCTGGCTACAGTGCACTGTTGTCCACAGTGGCACTGGCGTTGCCCATGGGGCTTCATGTAAGGCGACTGCACGTCGCTCGGCCAACAGCGGCCTACTGCAGACCGACACTTAAGACACACCAAATACAAATCGACATCGAGAGACAGGCCATGTCATGTGGCACTCGCGACGTATATGCTGAAATTGAATGTAAAGAATACGTCTTTTGTAGCGGGCGTCCCTCTACTGCAGTGTCACACATGACGAATAAAAAGGAAAACAGCAGAACGTCTGTGTAGGGCCATGTTTTTACCTACAGTGTCACTTGGCTGAATGTGTATAAGGCTCTGTGGCATCACTCAAACGCAGCCAAATTGTCACACTAGCTGTGTATCTCTAACAAAGTTGACGTATGTCCTCACCTCGGTGCCGGTTAAAACGATTTCGCCCCCGGGTGGGCTCGAACCACCAACCTTTCGGTTAACAGCCGAACGCGCTAGCCGATTGCGCCACGGAGGCCTTGACTTTGGCTCCCTTGTGCTCTGTATATCAACGCAATTCGTATACCTTCTGCAGGAATCTCGCAGAATGGTAGCATTTGCTTACGCCTCTTCACATGGATAACGTGCATGCACACTGTAGCGAGGCTCGTAAACGAATGACATCGCCAAGCATGACATTATACTACAAAATGCATACAAACCAATGTTCTGCCTATGCATTCAGAAAACCTCTGAGGCCAGTAGAATACTTGTCATAGGTTGTAGAACATCCCTTTCATTCAGTGTACTGCCATGTGTTAGATGCTGCTCGAGATAGCTCCGCTCCTTGCAGGAAGGTTTAAAAAATGAATGCCTTCTGTGAGGTTCGAACTCACGACCCCTGGTTTACGAGACCAGTGCTCTACCACTGAGCTAAGAAGGCGGCAGCTTAGCGTTTGTGAGCTATCCCCAAATTGTTACTTCATCATACTGAATCTTGCAGCCCTCGACCAGATATCGGATTTGGCACACAGCTGCTGCTGGGGGTGTCCACATTGCCGTTTTCCAAATCTCTTGAATGTTTCGCCCTTACGATCGAGGACAAGCGTCGGCCCACCAAAAGTTAGCGGTCTGCACAATCCTGACCTAGTGCACAGCTTGTGGGATAGCGTGGCTCGACTGCGAAATGCGCCTTTCGGCTCCTCTCTCTGGCTACAGTGCGCTGTTGTCCACAGTGGCACTGGCGTTGCCCATGGGGCTTCATGTAAGGCGACTGCACGTCGCTCGGCCAACAGCGGCCTACTGCAGACCGACACTTAAGACACACCAAATACAAATCGACATCGAGAGACAGCCCATGTCATGTGGCACTCGCGACGTATATGCTGAAATTGAATGTAAAGAATACGTCTTTTGTAGCGGGCGTCCCTCTACTGCAGTGTCACACATGACGAATAAAAAGGAAAACAGCAGAACGTCTGTGTAGGGCCATGTTTTTACCTACAGTGTCACTTGGCTGAATGTGTATAAGGCTCTGTGGCATCACTCAAACGCAGCCAAATTGTCACACTAGCTGTGTATCTCTAACAAAGTTGACGTATGTCCTCACCTCGGTGCCGGTTAAAACGATTTCGCCCCCGGGTGGGCTCGAACCACCAACCTTTCGGTTAACAGCCGAACGCGCTAGCCGATTGCGCCACGGAGGCCTTGACTTTGGCTCCCTTGTGCTCTGTATATCAACGCAATTCGTATACCTTCTGCAGGAATCTCGCAGAATGGTAGCATTTGCTTACGCCTCTTCACATGGATAACGTGCATGCACACTGTAGCGAGGCTCGTAAACGAATGACATCGCCAAGCATGACATTATACTACAAAATGCATACAAACCAATGTTCTGCCTATGCATTCAGAAAACCTCTGAGGCCAGTAGAATACTTGTCATAGGTTGTAGAACATCCCTTTCATTCAGTGTACTGCCATGTGTTAGATGCTGCTCGAGATAGCTCCGCTCCTTGCAGGAAGGTTTAAAAAATGAATGCCTTCTGTGAGGTTCGAACTCACGACCCCTGGTTTACGAGACCAGTGCTCTACCACTGAGCTAAGAAGGCGGCAGCTTAGCGTTTGTGAGCTATCCCCAAATTGTTACTTCATCATACTGAATCTTGCAGCCCTCGACCAGATATCGGATTTGGCACACAGCTGCTGCTGGGGGTGTCCACATTGCCGTTTTCCAAATCTCTTGAATGTTTCGCCCTTACGATCGACGACGAGCGTCGGCCCACCAAAAGTTAGCGGTCTGCACAATCCTGACCTAGTGCACAGCTTGTGGGATAGCGTGGCTCGACTGCGAAATGCGCCTTTCGGCTCCTCTCTCTGGCTACAGTGCGCTGTTGTCCACAGTGGCACTGGCGTTGCCCATGGGGCTTCATGTAAGGCGACTGCACGTCGCTCGGCCAACAGCGGCCTACTGCAGACCGACACTTAAGACACACCAAATACAAATCGACATCGAGAGACAGGCCATGTCATGTGGCACTCGCGACGTATATGCTGAAATTGAATGTAAAGAATACGTCTTTTGTAGCGGGCGTCCCTCTACTGCAGTGTCACACATGACGAATAAAAAGGAAAACAGCAGAACGTCTGTGTAGGGCCATGTTTTTACCTACAGTGTCACTTGGCTGAATGTGTATAAGGCTCTGTGGCATCACTCAAACGCAGCCAAATTGTCACACTAGCTGTGTATCTCTAACAAAGTTGACGTATGTCCTCACCTCGGTGCCGGTTAAAACGATTTCGCCCCCGGGTGGGCTCGAACCACCAACCTTTCGGTTAACAGCTGAACGCGCTAGCCGATTGCGCCACGGAGGCCTTGACTTTGGCTCCCTTGTGCTCTGTATATCAACGCAATTCGTATACCTTCTGCAGGAATCTCGCAGAATGGTAGCATTTGCTTACGCCTCTTCACATGGATAACGTGCATGCACACTGTAGCGAGGCTCGTAAACGAATGACATCGCCAAGCATGACATTATACTACAAAATGCATACAAACCAATGTTCTGCCTATGCATTCAGAAAACCTCTGAGGCCAGTAGAATACTTGTCATAGGTTGTAGAACATCCCTTTCATTCAGTGTACTGCCATGTGTTAGATGCTGCTCGAGATAGCTCCGCTCCTTGCAGGAAGGTTTAAAAAATGAATGCCTTCTGTGAGGTTCGAACTCACGACCCCTGGTTTACGAGACCAGTGCTCTACCACTGAGCTAAGAAGGCGGCAGCTTAGCGTTTGTGAGCTATCCCCAAATTGTTACTTCATCATACTGAATCTTGCAGCCCTCGACCAGATATCGGATTTGGCACACAGCTGCTGCTGGGGGTGTCCACATTGCCGTTTTCCAAATCTCTTGAATGTTTCGCCCTTACGATCGAGGACGAGCGTCGGCCCACCAAAAGTTAGCGGTCTGCACAATCCTGACCTAGTGCACAGCTTGTGGGATAGCGTGGCTCGACTGCGAAATGCGCCTTTCGGCTCCTCTCTCTGGCTACAGTGCGCTGTTGTCCACAGTGGCACTGGCGTTGCCCATGGGGCTTCATGTAAGGCGACTGCACGTCGCTCGGCCAACAGCGGCCTACTGCAGACCGACACTTAAGACACACCAAATACAAATCGACATCGAGAGACAGGCCATGTCATGTGGCACTCGCGACGTATATGCTGAAATTGAATGTAAAGAATACGTCTTTTGTAGCGGGCGTCCCTCTACTGCAGTGTCACACATGACGAATAAAAAGGAAAACAGCAGAACGTCTGTGTAGGGCCATGTTTTTACCTACAGTGTCACTTGGCTGAATGTGTATAAGGCTCTGTGGCATCACTCAAACGCAGCCAAATTGTCACACTAGCTGTGTATCTCTAACAAAGTTGACGTATGTCCTCACCTCGGTGCCGGTTAAAACGATTTCGCCCCCGGGTGGGCTCGAACCACCAACCTTTCGGTTAACAGCTGAACGCGCTAGCCGATTGCGCCACGGAGGCCTTGACTTTGGCTCCCTTGTGCTCTGTATATCAACGCAATTCGTATACCTTCTGCAGGAATCTCGCAGAATGGTAGCATTTGCTTACGCCTCTTCACATGGATAACGTGCATGCACACTGTAGCGAGGCTCGTAAACGAATGACATCGCCAAGCATGACATTATACTACAAAATGCATACAAACCAATGTTCTGCCTATGCATTCAGAAAACCTCTGAGGCCAGTAGAATACTTGTCATAGGTTGTAGAACATCCCTTTCATTCAGTGTACTGCCATGTGTTAGATGCTGCTCGAGATAGCTCCGCTCCTTGCAGGAAGGTTTAAAAAATGAATGCCTTCTGTGAGGTTCGAACTCACGACCCCTGGTTTACGAGACCAGTGCTCTACCACTGAGCTAAGAAGGCGGCAGCTTAGCGTTTGTGAGCTATCCCCAAATTGTTACTTCATCATACTGAATCTTGCAGCCCTCGACCAGATATCGGATTTGGCACACAGCTGCTGCTGGGGGTGTCCACATTGCCGTTTTCCAAATCTCTTGAATGTTTCGCCCTTACGATCGAGGACGAGCGTCGGCCCACCAAAAGTTAGCGGTCTGCACAATCCTGACCTAGTGCACAGCTTGTGGGATAGCGTGGCTCGACTGCGAAATGCGCCTTTCGGCTCCTCTCTCTGGCTACAGTGCGCTGTTGTCCACAGTGGCACTGGCGTTGCCCATGGGGCTTCATGTAAGGCGACTGCACGTCGCTCGGCCAACAGCGGCCTACTGCAGACCGACACTTAAGACACACCAAATACAAATCGACATCGAGAGACAGGCCATGTCATGTGGCACTCGCGACGTATATGCTGAAATTGAATGTAAAGAATACGTCTTTTGTAGCGGGCGTCCCTCTACTGCAGTGTCACACATGACGAATAAAAAGGAAAACAGCAGAACGTCTGTGTAGGGCCATGTTTTTACCTACAGTGTCACTTGGCTGAATGTGTATAAGGCTCTGTGGCATCACTCAAACGCAGCCAAATTGTCACACTAGCTGTGTATCTCTAACAAAGTTGACGTATGTCCTCACCTCGGTGCCGGTTAAAACGATTTCGCCCCCGGGTGGGCTCGAACCACCAACCTTTCGGTTAACAGCCGAACGCGCTAGCCGATTGCGCCACGGAGGCCTTGACTTTGGCTCCCTTGTGCTCTGTATATCAACGCAATTCGTATACCTTCTGCAGGAATCTCGCAGAATGGTAGCATTTGCTTACGCCTCTTCACATGGATAACGTGCATGCACACTGTAGCGAGGCTCGTAAACGAATGACATCGCCAAGCATGACATTATACTACAAAATGCATACAAACCAATGTTCTGCCTATGCATTCAGAAAACCTCTGAGGCCAGTAGAATACTTGTCATAGGTTGTAGAACATCCCTTTCATTCAGTGTACTGCCATGTGTTAGATGCTGCTCGAGATAGCTCCGCTCCTTGCAGGAAGGTTTAAAAAATGAATGCCTTCTGTGAGGTTCGAACTCACGACCCCTGGTTTACGAGACCAGTGCTCTACCACTGAGCTAAGAAGGCGGCAGCTTAGCGTTTGTGAGCTATCCCCAAATTGTTACTTCATCATACTGAATCTTGCAGCCCTCGACCAGATATCGGATTTGGCACACAGCTGCTGCTGGGGGTGTCCACATTGCCGTTTTCCAAATCTCTTGAATGTTTCGCCCTTACGATCGACGACGAGCGTCGGCCCACCAAAAGTTAGCGGTCTGCACAATCCTGACCTAGTGCACAGCTTGTGGGATAGCGTGGCTCGACTGCGAAATGCGCCTTTCGGCTCCTCTCTCTGGCTACAGTGCGCTGTTGTCCACAGTGGCACTGGCGTTGCCCATGGGGCTTCATGTAAGGCGACTGCACGTCGCTCGGCCAACAGCGGCCTACTGCAGACCGACACTTAAGACACACCAAATACAAATCGACATCGAGAGACAGGCCATGTCATGTGGCACTCGCGACGTATATGCTGAAATTGAATGTAAAGAATACGTCTTTTGTAGCGGGCGTCCCTCTACTGCAGTGTCACACATGACGAATAAAAAGGAAAACAGCAGAACGTCTGTGTAGGGCCATGTTTTTACCTACAGTGTCACTTGGCTGAATGTGTATAAGGCTCTGTGGCATCACTCAAACGCAGCCAAATTGTCACACTAGCTGTGTATCTCTAACAAAGTTGACGTATGTCCTCACCTCGGTGCCGGTTAAAACGATTTCGCCCCCGGGTGGGCTCGAACCACCAACCTTTCGGTTAACAGCCGAACGCGCTAGCCGATTGCGCCACGGAGGCCTTGACTTTGGCTCCCTTGTGCTCTGTATATCAACGCAATTCGTATACCTTCTGCAGGAATCTCGCAGAATGGTAGCATTTGCTTACGCCTCTTCACATGGATAACGTGCATGCACACTGTAGCGAGGCTCGTAAACGAATGACATCGCCAAGCATGACATTATACTACAAAATGCATACAAACCAATGTTCTGCCTATGCATTCAGAAAACCTCTGAGGCCAGTAGAATACTTGTCATAGGTTGTAGAACATCCCTTTCATTCAGTGTACTGCCATGTGTTAGATGCTGCTCGAGATAGCTCCGCTCCTTGCAGGAAGGTTTAAAAAATGAATGCCTTCTGTGAGGTTCGAACTCACGACCCCTGGTTTACGAGACCAGTGCTCTACCACTGAGCTAAGAAGGCGGCAGCTTAGCGTTTGTGAGCTATCCCCAAATTGTTACTTCATCATGCTGAATCTTGCAGCCCTCGACCAGATATCGGATTTGGCACACAGCTGCTGCTGGGGGTGTCCACATTGCCGTTTTCCAAATCTCTTGAATGTTTCGCCCTTACGATCGAGGACGAGCGTCGGCCCACCAAAAGTTAGCGGTCTGCACAATCCTGACCTAGTGCACAGCTTGTGGGATAGCGTGGCTCGACTGCGAAATGCGCCTTTCGGCTCCTCTCTCTGGCTACAGTGCGCTGTTGTCCACAGTGGCACTGGCGTTGCCCATGGGGCTTCATGTAAGGCGACTGCACGTCGCTCGGCCAACAGCGGCCTACTGCAGACCGACACTTAAGACACACCAAATACAAATCGACATCGAGAGACAGGCCATGTCATGTGGCACTCGCGACGTATATGCTGAAATTGAATGTAAAGAATACGTCTTTTGTAGCGGGCGTCCCTCTACTGCAGTGTCACACATGACGAATAAAAAGGAAAACAGCAGAACGTCTGTGTAGGGCCATGTTTTTACCTACAGTGTCACTTGGCTGAATGTGTATAAGGCTCTGTGGCATCACTCAAACGCAGCCAAATTGTCACACTAGCTGTGTATCTCTAACAAAGTTGACGTATGTCCTCACCTCGGTGCCGGTTAAAACGATTTCGCCCCCGGGTGGGCTCGAACCACCAACCTTTCGGTTAACAGCCGAACGCGCTAGCCGATTGCGCCACGGAGGCCTTGACTTTGGCTCCCTTGTGCTCTGTATATCAACGCAATTCGTATACCTTCTGCAGGAATCTCGCAGAATGGTAGCATTTGCTTACGCCTCTTCACATGGATAACGTGCATGCACACTGTAGCGAGGCTCGTAAACGAATGACATCGCCAAGCATGACATTATACTACAAAATGCATACAAACCAATGTTCTGCCTATGCATTCAGAAAACCTCTGAGGCCAGTAGAATACTTGTCATAGGTTGTAGAACATCCCTTTCATTCAGTGTACTGCCATGTGTTAGATGCTGCTCGAGATAGCTCCGCTCCTTGCAGGAAGGTTTAAAAAATGAATGCCTTCTGTGAGGTTCGAACTCACGACCCCTGGTTTACGAGACCAGTGCTCTACCACTGAGCTAAGAAGGCGGCAGCTTAGCGTTTGTGAGCTATCCCCAAATTGTTACTTCATCATACTGAATCTTGCAGCCCTCGACCAGATATCGGATTTGGCACACAGCTGCTGCTGGGGGTGTCCACATTGCCGTTTTCCAAATCTCTTGAATGTTTCGCCCTTACGATCGAGGACGAGCGTCGGCCCACCAAAAGTTAGCGGTCTGCACAATCCTGACCTAGTGCACAGCTTGTGGGATAGCGTGGCTCGACTGCGAAATGCGCCTTTCGGCTCCTCTCTCTGGCTACAGTGCGCTGTTGTCCACAGTGGCACTGGCGTTGCCCATGGGGCTTCATGTAAGGCGACTGCACGTCGCTCGGCCAACAGCGGCCTACTGCAGACCGACACTTAAGACACACCAAATACAAATCGACATCGAGAGACAGGCCATGTCATGTGGCACTCGCGACGTATATGCTGAAATTGAATGTAAAGAATACGTCTTTTGTAGCGGGCGTCCCTCTACTGCAGTGTCACACATGACGAATAAAAAGGAAAACAGCAGAACGTCTGTGTAGGGCCATGTTTTTACCTACAGTGTCACTTGGCTGAATGTGTATAAGGCTCTGTGGCATCACTCAAACGCAGCCAAATTGTCACACTAGCTGTGTATCTCTAACAAAGTTGACGTATGTCCTCACCTCGGTGCCGGTTAAAACGATTTCGCCCCCGGGTGGGCTCGAACCACCAACCTTTCGGTTAACAGCCGAACGCGCTAGCCGATTGCGCCACGGAGGCCTTGACTTTGGCTCCCTTGTGCTCTGTATATCAACGCAATTCGTATACCTTCTGCAGGAATCTCGCAGAATGGTAGCATTTGCTTACGCCTCTTCACATGGATAACGTGCATGCACACTGTAGCGAGGCTCGTAAACGAATGACATCGCCAAGCATGACATTATACTACAAAATGCATACAAACCAATGTTCTGCCTATGCATTCAGAAAACCTCTGAGGCCAGTAGAATACTTGTCATAGGTTGTAGAACATCCCTTTCATTCAGTGTACTGCCATGTGTTAGATGCTGCTCGAGATAGCTCCGCTCCTTGCAGGAAGGTTTAAAAAATGAATGCCTTCTGTGAGGTTCGAACTCACGACCCCTGGTTTACGAGACCAGTGCTCTACCACTGAGCTAAGAAGGCGGCAGCTTAGCGTTTGTGAGCTATCCCCAAATTGTTACTTCATCATACTGAATCTTGCAGCCCTCGACCAGATATCGGATTTGGCACACAGCTGCTGCTGGGGGTGTCCACATTGCCGTTTTCCAAATCTCTTGAATGTTTCGCCCTTACGATCGACGACGAGCGTCGGCCCACCAAAAGTTAGCGGTCTGCACAATCCTGACCTAGTGCACAGCTTGTGGGATAGCGTGGCTCGACTGCGAAATGCGCCTTTCGGCTCCTCTCTCTGGCTACAGTGCGCTGTTGTCCACAGTGGCACTGGCGTTGCCCATGGGGCTTCATGTAAGGCGACTGCACGTCGCTCGGCCAACAGCGGCCTACTGCAGACCGACACTTAAGACACACCAAATACAAATCGACATCGAGAGACAGGCCATGTCATGTGGCACTCGCGACGTATATGCTGAAATTGAATGTAAAGAATACGTCTTTTGTAGCGGGCGTCCCTCTACTGCAGTGTCACACATGACGAATAAAAAGGAAAACAGCAGAACGTCTGTGTAGGGCCATGTTTTTACCTACAGTGTCACTTGGCTGAATGTGTATAAGGCTCTGTGGCATCACTCAAACGCAGCCAAATTGTCACACTAGCTGTGTATCTCTAACAAAGTTGACGTATGTCCTCACCTCGGTGCCGGTTAAAACGATTTCGCCCCCGGGTGGGCTCGAACCACCAACCTTTCGGTTAACAGCCGAACGCGCTAGCCGATTGCGCCACGGAGGCCTTGACTTTGGCTCCCTTGTGCTCTGTATATCAACGCAATTCGTATACCTTCTGCAGGAATCTCGCAGAATGGTAGCATTTGCTTACGCCTCTTCACATGGATAACGTGCATGCACACTGTAGCGAGGCTCGTAAACGAATGACATCGCCAAGCATGACATTATACTACAAAATGCATACAAACCAATGTTCTGCCTATGCATTCAGAAAACCTCTGAGGCCAGTAGAATACTTGTCATAGGTTGTAGAACATCCCTTTCATTCAGTGTACTGCCATGTGTTAGATGCTGCTCGAGATAGCTCCGCTCCTTGCAGGAAGGTTTAAAAAATGAATGCCTTCTGTGAGGTTCGAACTCACGACCCCTGGTTTACGAGACCAGTGCTCTACCGCTGAGCTAAGAAGGCGGCAGCTTAGCGTTTGTGAGCTATCCCCAAATTGTTACTTCATCATACTGAATCTTGCAGCCCTCGACCAGATATCGGATTTGGCACACAGCTGCTGCTGGGGGTGTCCACATTGCCGTTTTCCAAATCTCTTGAATGTTTCGCCCTTACGATCGAGGACGAGCGTCGGCCCACCAAAAGTTAGCGGTCTGCACAATCCTGACCTAGTGCACAGCTTGTGGGATAGCGTGGCTCGACTGCGAAATGCGCCTTTCGGCTCCTCTCTCTGGCTACAGTGCGCTGTTGTCCACAGTGGCACTGGCGTTGCCCATGGGGCTTCATGTAAGGCGACTGCACGTCGCTCGGCCAACAGCGGCCTACTGCAGACCGACACTTAAGACACACCAAATACAAATCGACATCGAGAGACAGGCCATGTCATGTGGCACTCGCGACGTATATGCTGAAATTGAATGTAAAGAATACGTCTTTTGTAGCGGGCGTCCCTCTACTGCAGTGTCACACATGACGAATAAAAAGGAAAACAGCAGAACGTCTGTGTAGGGCCATGTTTTTACCTACAGTGTCACTTGGCTGAATGTGTATAAGGCTCTGTGGCATCACTCAAACGCAGCCAAATTGTCACACTAGCTGTGTATCTCTAACAAAGTTGACGTATGTCCTCACCTCGGTGCCGGTTAAAACGATTTCGCCCCCGGGTGGGCTCGAACCACCAACCTTTCGGTTAACAGCCGAACGCGCTAGCCGATTGCGCCACGGAGGCCTTGACTTTGGCTCCCTTGTGCTCTGTATATCAACGCAATTCGTATACCTTCTGCAGGAATCTCGCAGAATGGTAGCATTTGCTTACGCCTCTTCACATGGATAACGTGCATGCACACTGTAGCGAGGCTCGTAAACGAATGACATCGCCAAGCATGACATTATACTACAAAATGCATACAAACCAATGTTCTGCCTATGCATTCAGAAAACCTCTGAGGCCAGTAGAATACTTGTCATAGGTTGTAGAACATCCCTTTCATTCAGTGTACTGCCATGTGTTAGATGCTGCTCGAGATAGCTCCGCTCCTTGCAGGAAGGTTTAAAAAATGAATGCCTTCTGTGAGGTTCGAACTCACGACCCCTGGTTTACGAGACCAGTGCTCTACCACTTTTTTTTTTTTTTTTTTAACCCTAAGCAGGAATCATACCCCTAGACCAACTTTTTTGTTTTTTTTTAAATGCCTGCAATTCAGTCTCAGCTCATTATGAGCAAGTGAAAGCGTAATTATTATTCCTCTAACAAATATATCTATTGAAAAAAAAAATTATTAAGGAACATCCACAACACAGCCACTTCAAAAGAAGTACACTACTGAAATTAAAATCCTAAAACATGACTATATAATGTAGACTGCTTTGTGAAATAAAGATTTAAAAAAAGAAACACGAAAACTTCAGTCCTCGTGTAGAGAAGAAACATACATAAAGGCGGCAAATCCAGAAACAGTATAAAAGAAAATGGCTCACACAGGTGACCTTAGCCAACACCCTCTCTTTCAAATGTCAGGCTAAGCATATTGGCAAAATCATCTCGGAGGCCTGGCAATCGCAAGCGCTGCCAGTAAGCAGTAAGCATGTACTGCCGAAACGCTAGGTGTCCATCCTCTTCATGACAACTGTTGACAAAATGTACGAAATGGCCAATCAACCACATGACGGTATGGAGCTTCGTTCGCGGAAAAAAGGAAGAATCGGGCCGGACGATGATGTCAATAGTATAAGCGGCTTCAGCAGACCTAGTGACAAAGGCAAGTTGTTTCCTGAGCCAACGCCAATTAGCAAGGTGCCCACAGCAGGTGAATCGATGTTCAAGGGTATCCACGAGACCACACCGAGTACAGGTGTCCGTGTCAGAAAGACCAATACGGTGCAGTCGTACATTGGTGGGAACCAAATTATTTATTACCCTATACCACGTGGACGCCACGGCCATAGAGTGGATCGGCAGACTAACATTCTTCCAGACGTTCCTCCAGGACACAGATGGAGACGCCAGTTCTATTGGATTGGGACCGGCCAGCCCCTCCCAGCGGGCAATCAAGCCCTTGGTCGTTGGCACCGGTCGCCGCAAGAAGACGTCACCGAGATAACTCACCGCAATGTAAAATTCCCGAATGTGTTTCAACTTAAAATTTAGGCGTCCGACATCGACAGGTGGAGCAAGGCTCGCCGGACGCACAACAGTAAAAAGCCTGGATGTAATTGAAGTCACTTCTTGCGTAACAATAAGAGTCGTTCGGCGGACGTACAAAGCAGACGCCTTGCGAGTAATGTCAGAGAGGCCCAAGCCTCCGGAGATACGCGGTTTCGTCATTACCTCGTAACGTAACTTGAATAGATGGCCCTTCCATATAAACCTGCTAGACAATTGGCGCAACCTTTTCGCCACCATCATGGGAAGTGGGAACAGCTGAGCAACATAATAAGCTTTACATAGAACATAGGTGTCTAAAATTCTGACTTTTTGCAAAATGGTAGCAGAGCGCTGCTCATGGACCATCAGAGCCCCCTGTATCTTCTCGGTGACCGATTTCCAATTGAGAGCCGCCATTTTTAGAGGACACCGATCAATGATAATCCCCAAGGACGTATGGCGATCGACAACAGTGGCCCAAGGGACGTCAGCATCGCGAAATCCTCGAATATCAAGGAACTTACATTTACCCTGATTGAGACGCGCTCCAGAGACACGACAGTATGCATCAACTGCCCCTTTCAACAACGGGATATCATCACGTTGACGGAGGAGAACAACGACATCATCCGCATATGCCTTAACCGACAGCTTCCCACCAGAGAGGGACATACCCTGAAGCTTGAGAGCAATAGTCCGAAGCAGCGGTTCCAGGGACAATACGAATAAAGACATAGAGAGCGGACTACCCTGAGGCACTCCGCGGCGGATAGCAATGGGCGGCGTCAGCTGCCCATTGACTGACACCCGAGCTGTTATTCCCCTATACAAATTGCCAAGAACACCACGTGATGAAGCGTTAAAACCTATTGTACCTAAAACACGATCTAAAAACACATGACTGACGTGATCAAAAGCCTTATGAAAATCAAGGAAGGCAAAGGCACAATGTACGTTTGTAACCGCCGCAACCGAGACAACATCCCGATATTCGGCTACTGGTGTCAGAATAGATCTATCATGAAAACAACATTGATGTGCACCAATCACACCCCGAAGCAGAGAGGACAACCGGCTATTGAGCGCTCTAGCAGCTGTCTTGTAGTCAAAATTCAGCAATGTGAGCGGACGAAGATTGGCAGCAGATAAACGACCAGAAGACTTCGGAATTAAAACAATTTTCCCTACTTTAAAATCGGCAGGCACATCCATCCCCCTGACAATCTCATTTAAAATCTGCGTAAAAATGCCACCCAAAAGAGGCCAAAAATGGAGATAAAATTTTTTAGGCAGGCCGTCTGGACCCGGCGATTTACTGGACGGAGAGCGAGCAATAAAATCGAAAACCTCATCTACCTGGAACTCCCGGAGAAATTCGCCGTTCGCGTCAGGCGCGATCGTCGCAGTTAGATCCCCAAAGACATCTTCCGAAAGAGACTCACCAGAATCATCGGCAGAATATAGACTAGTGTAATATTGGTGAAGAGCACGAACCATTTCCTCCTGTGCAATAAGCTGTCGCCCATCATCCACCGTAAGAGAAGAGATGAAGGAGCGACGACGACGAGTCTGATGCCTTAGCAGGTGGTACAAGGATGTCAGCTCACCTTCAACAAGAGAGTGAGGTTTCGACTTAACTCGCAGACCATCCATCTGTCGTCGTTTAAGGCTCAAGAGCTTGGCTTTAATACGACGAACATCATGGATCCGCAGAGGAGAGGTACCCGCCGCGTCATATAGTTCACGCAGGACAGAGTAGTAATATTCATACGTGTTCTTAAAATCACGCGCCCTTGCAGCACAGTAAAAAATCAAAGTCTGACGAATCTTGGGCTTGGCAAACGCAGTCCACCAAACCAGCAAGGAGGGGTAACGCGGAACAGAGCGAAGACATCGCTCCCACACGGCACTTATAACATCATCTATAGCACTGTCGGCAAGGTGGGAAACATTTAACATCCACTGGGAACGATAAAGTTTTGCAGGTTGGTGACTAAGATTTACAGTTGCAGTAAAAGCACAATGGTCAGAAAAACTAGTAGGAATAACATCGACAGAAAGAATTTTATCACATAAAAAATCAGATAAATAGAATCTGTCGAGTCTACTGCATGAGGACGCGGTAAAAAACGTATATTTCACCAGGGTTGGATATTTGTGTTCCCAAACATCACGCAGATGCATCGTACGAACTAAGTCATGTAAATCACGGCAATAATTAAAATTGGGGGACTGGTCTTCAGGGCGTAAAACACAATTAAAATCGCCTCCGAGCAGGAGACTCCGAGGACTCTGGCGCAAAAGATAAATAAGCTCTTCTTTATAAAAGCGCGAGCGAGCCACAGTGTGACCCGAACCAGAGGGGGCATACAAAACAACGAGGCGGAGATCAAAAAGACGACAACCAATCCCACGGCCAGAGTCAAGGAATTCAATGTCAGTAATAGGAATGCCCTCTCGAAAGAAAAGAGCAGTTCCTGTTGAATATTCCGGCGCGACATTAAAAACAGTTTGAAATCCAGGTAGAGAGAGATCAGAAAACAACACTTCCTGCAAGAACACTACGTCCGCACAGGCGTCGTAAATAAACTGCCGCAAAGAGGCAATGCGAACGTCGGACTCAATACGGTTAAGATTTAAGGTAAGAAAGGTGTATGCTTGAACCATAGAGAGAAAAGCGAGAAAGGAAATCACCTACACCGACGCACCAACGTCACAGTCCATAGCAGGGGAGACGGAGGCATCCGAGGGAGGGGGACTGGTACCCCGTTCCGCGGATCCCTTACGCTTCGGTTTTTTACGAACAGCATTAACGTTCGGCTGAACGCGTAACTTGCGTCGGCTGACGGGCAAGGAAGCTTCAGCCGCCGGTGACGTAGGAGGGTCAAGTTCTGTATCCGACACCACCCGCGCCGGTCCACATGCGGGATCCGGGGTCGCGGGGGAAACATCCGACAAAACGGAATGGTCAACACCTGCACTAGCTTCCGGCAAACATGGACTGCACGGAGGCGAAACGTGAGCAGGAAGGTCCGAGGCAGCAGAGTTGGAAGGAAGCGGAGCAGCTCCGCTGGCAGAGGTATGGGGCAGCGAAGCAGGAAGTTGTCGCGGCTCCACTTGTTGTGACATCGAAGTCGGTTCGGAAGACGGCGCCAACAGGCCCGACCGACGACCCGACTCGAGAGAAGCTGCGTCGGAGGCCGGAGGGGCGCCAGCAGCCGCTACCGGAACCGCTACCTCAGGAGGGCAGGGAGCAGCTACAGTACACAGTGGCTCGGAGGATGCCGGACGCTCGGACTGGGGCATCTCAGGGAGATCCTCATCCGTACTATTTCCATCGTGTGGGCGACGCCTCTTATTATTCAAAAGTGGCACACCCACCTGAGGGACAGACGGAACAACATCAGATTTAGCACGCAAAGGAGGAAATTCTGTGTCAGGGTTGCGCAAAACCTGTGGCGGGGCGCTACTACCACTGGACTGTGCTACACCAAGAGCAGAACCACCTGCAACGAGGTCAGCGACCGTTAACTTGCGACGCTGTTCGAGAGAATTTTTTAAAACAAAAACTCTCCGCGGACAGTCGGTACGCACGTGACCACTTTCATTGCACAAAAAACAGGTGCCAACCTGACCACTATATGTTACATGGACACGATATCCACCGATCTGCAGGTGAGATGGAATATTCTGCTTAACGTGCATTTCGACTGAACGAATACCACTGTAACATTGCAGGCGATGTTGGCTTGACCAGCGTTCAAGGCGAATGCTCTTTATATCACCATACTTCTGTAGACCCTCCTTAAGATAGACATTATCCACCTCCGGTGGAAGGTTGTAAACACGAACACTAGTGTGCGTAATGGAAGCATTGGAAAGCAGCACGGTACTTACAGAATCATCCCGATGCCGAAAGAGAACTTGATGACCGTATTTAGAAAGAATTTTATCAACCTGAAGTGGGTCCATAAACTTAACAAAGAAAACATACAGTTCGGTATCAAAATAAGCAGTGTGCACCTGATCCGAATGAACACCAAAGGTATCTACCAACCAATCATGAATCTCAAGAGAACTAGGTTGCACATGGCGGGTTGACTTGTCAAAAGCAAAACTAACTGTAGCCTGACGAGGAATAACCTGGGACGACATTTTCAAAATATGCGGTCGAAACCGCTACACAAAAAAACACTGAAATAAGGACAGAAAGTAACACAAGGTACGAAACAATGACGGAGAAACACTCACAGAAGTTGCAACACAACACGTAAACAAAAACGATAGTCCACTATACGTAACGCTACGGCGGAGCGGAAGACTAGGCACGTCCACACTGCACGGCGTCTAAAGCGGAACTGGCACTGAGCTAAGAAGGCGGCAGCTTAGCGTTTGTGAGCTATCCCCAAATTGTTACTTCATCATACTGAATCTTGCAGCCCTCGACCAGATATCGGATTTGGCACACAGCTGCTGCTGGGGGTGTCCACATTGCCGTTTTCCAAATCTCTTGAATGTTTCGCCCTTACGATCGAGGACGAGCGTCGGCCCACCAAAAGTTAGCGGTCTGCACAATCCTGACCTAGTGCACAGCTTGTGGGATAGCGTGGCTCGACTGCGAAATGCGCCTTTCGGCTCCTCTCTCTGGCTACAGTGCGCTGTTGTCCACAGTGGCACTGGCGTTGCCCATGGGGCTTCATGTAAGGCGACTGCACGTCGCTCGGCCAACAGCGGCCTACTGCAGACCGACACTTAAGACACACCAAATACAAATCGACATCGAGAGACAGGCCATGTCATGTGGCACTCGCGACGTATATGCTGAAATTGAATGTAAAGAATACGTCTTTTGTAGCGGGCGTCCCTCTACTGCAGTGTCACACATGACGAATAAAAAGGAAAACAGCAGAACGTCTGTGTAGGGCCATGTTTTTACCTACAGTGTCACTTGGCTGAATGTGTATAAGGCTCTGTGGCATCACTCAAACGCAGCCAAATTGTCACACTAGCTGTGTATCTCTAACAAAGTTGACGTATGTCCTCACCTCGGTGCCGGTTAAAACGATTTCGCCCCCAGGTGGGCTCGAACCACCAACCTTTCGGTTAACAGCCGAACGCGCTAGCCGATTGCGCCACGGAGGCCTTGACTTTGGCTCCCTTGTGCTCTGTATATCAACGCAATTCGTATACCTTCTGCAGGAATCTCGCAGAATGGTAGCATTTGCTTACGCCTCTTCACATGGATAACGTGCATGCACACTGTAGCGAGGCTCGTAAACGAATGACATCGCCAAGCATGACATTATACTTCAAAATGCATACAAACCAATGTTCTGCCTATGCATTCAGAAAACCTCTGAGGCCAGTAGAATACTTGTCATAGGTTGTAGAACATCCCTTTCATTCAGCGTACTGCCATGTGTTAGATGCTGCTCGAGATAGCTCCGCTCCTTGCAGGAAGGTTTAAAAAATGAATGCCTTCTGTGAGGTTCGAACTCACGACCCCTGGTTTACGAGACCAGTGCTCTACCACTTTTTTTTTTTTTTTTTTTTTGCTATAACAGGCGTCTACTCTTCATTGAGGAGCTGCAACCGGGGCTGAGTTCCACCTACTCTTCAGCACGGTCAAAATGGCAGGGCTCGTCCGGGATATGAACCCGGGACCTCCTGCACCCAAAGCAGGAATCATACCCCCTTTTTTTTTTTTTTTTTTTTTTACAGCATTATTTTAAGTCCAAAGGGAACACACACAGACACACACACACACACACACACACACACACACACACACACACACACACACACACACACACACAGACACACACACACACACACTTAAATAAAAAGAAGATATAATTGGTTTCTAATGCAAACAGCAAAGGGTGGATTTGTACCTCAATTTTGATATACTGGGAGTGCATAATAAATTCATATTTTTTTTCATTGTGTAAAGTTAGAGGTGACAGTGAGATTCAGGCCTGCGGAAGCAAAGTGGGCAGGGGTCGAAGCCCGAGGCCTGGCCACGATGACTCCACCGTCCTGTTTCCGAAAGGCACCTGTACAAGGGCGTAGTATTATCCCCTACTGTCTCGGTTCGTGGTCGCTCGTTTGTTTTTCTTGAGCGCCCTAAAGGTCCACGAAAACTTCAGTCCTGGATGTATAGAAGAAACATACACCAAGGCGGTAAATCCCGAAACAGTATAAAAGAAAATGGCTCACACAGGTGTCCTTAGCCAACACCCTCTCTTTCAAATGTCAGGCTAAGCATATTTGCAAAATCATCACGGAGGCCTGGCAATCGCAAGCGCTGCCAGTAAGCAGTAAGCATGTACTGCCGAAACGCTAGGTGTCCATCGTCTTCATGACAACTGATGACAAAATGTACGAAATGTCCAATCAACCACATGACTGTATGGAGCTTCGTTCGCGGAAAAAAGGAGGAATCGGGCCGGACGATGATGTCAATAGTATAAGCGGCTTCAGCAGACCTAGTGACAAAAGCAAGTTGTTTCCTGAGCCAACGCCAATTGGCAAGGTGCCCACAGCAGGTGAATCGATGTTCAAGGGTATCCAGGAGACCACACCGAGTACAGGTGTCCGTGTCAGAAAGACCAATACGGTGCAGTCGTACATTGGTGGGAACCAAATTATTTATTACCCTATACCACGTGGACGCCACGGCCATAGAGTGTATCGGCAGACTAACATTCTTCCAGACGTTCCTCCAGGACACAGATGGAGACGCCAGTTCTATTGGATTGGGACCGGCCAGCCCCTCCCAGCGGGCAATCAAGCCCTTGGTCGTTGGCACCGGTCGCCGCAAGAAGACGTCACCGAGGTAACTCACCGCAATGTAAAACTCCCGAATGTGTTTCAGCTTAATATTTAGGCGTCCGACATCGACAGGTGGAGCAAGGCTCGCCGGACGCACAACAGTAAAAAGCCTGGATGTAATTGAAGTCTCTTCTTGCGTAACAATTAGAGTCGTTCGGCGGACGTACAAAGCAGACGCCTTGCGAGTAATGTCAGAGAGGCCCAAGCCTCCGGAGATACGCGGTTTCGTCATAACCTCGTAACGTAACTTGAATAGATGGCCCTTCCATATAAACCTGCTAGACAATTGGCGCAACCTTTTCGCCACCATCATGGGAAGTGGGAACAGCTGAGCAACATAATAAGCTTTACATAGAACGTAGGTGTCTAAAATTCTGACTTTTTGCAAAATGGTAGCAGAGCGCTGCTCATGGACCATCAGAGCCCCCTGTATCTTCTCGGTGACAGATTTCCAATTGAGAGCCGCCATTTTTAGAGGACACCGATCAATGATAATCCCCAAGGACGTATGGCGATCGACAAAAGTGGCCCAAGGGACATCAGCATCGCGAAATCCTCGAATATCAAGGAACTTACATTTACCCTGATTGAGACGCGCTCCAGAGACACGACAGTATGCATCAACTGCCCCTTTCAACAACCGGATATCATCACGTTGACGGAGGAGAACAACGACATCATCCGCATATGCCTTAACAGAGAGCTTCCCACCAGAGAGGGACATACCCTGAAGCTTGAGAGCAATAGTCCGAAGCAGCGGTTCCAGGGACAATACGAATAAAGACATAGAGAGCGGACTACCCTGAGGCACTCCGCGGCGGATAGCAATGGGCGGCGTCAGCTGCCCATTGACTGACACCCGAGCTGTTATTCCCCTATACAAATTGCCAAGAACACCACGTGATGAAGCGTTAAAACCTATTGTACCTAAAACATGATCTAAAAACACATGACTGACGTGATCAAAAGCCTTGTAAAAATCAAGGAAGGCAAAGGCACAATGTACGTTTGTAACCGCCGCAACCGAGACAACATCCCGATATTCGGCTACTGGTGTCAGAATAGATCTATCATGAAAACAACATTGATGTGCACCAATCACACCCCGAAGCAGAGAAGACAACCGGCTATTGAGCGCTCTAGCAGCTGTCTTGTAGTCAAAGTTCAGCAATGTGAGCGGACGAAGATTGGCAGCAGATAAACGACCAGAGGACTTCGGAATTAAAACAATTTTCCCTACTTTAAAATCGGCAGGCACATCCACCCCCCTGACAATCTCATTTAAAATCTGCGTAAAAATGCCACCCAAAAGAGGCCAAAAACGGAGATAAAATTCTTTAGGCAGGCCGTCTGGACCCGGCGATTTACTGGACGGAGAGCGAGCAATAAAATCGAAAACATCATCTACCTGGAACTCCCGGAGAAATTCGCCGTTCGCGTCAGGCGCGATCGTCGCAGTTAGATCCCCAAGGACATCATCCGAAAGAGACTCACCAGAATCATCGGCAGAATATAGACTAGTATAATACTGATGAAGAGCACGAACCATTTCCTCCTGTGCAATAAGCTGTCGTCCATCATCCACCGTAAGAGAAGAGATGAAGGAGCGACGACGACGAGTCTGATGCCGTAGCAGGTGGTACAAGGATGTCAGTTCACCTTCAACAAGAGAGTGAGGTTTCGACTTAACTCGCAGACCATCCATCTGTCGTCGTTTAAGGCTCAAGAGCTTGGCTTTAATACGACGAACATCATGGATCCGCAGTGGAGAGGTACCCGCCGCGTCATATAGTTCACGCAGGACAGAGTAGTAATATTCATACGTGTTCTTAAAATCACGCGTCCTAGCAGCACAGTAGAAAATCAAAGTCTGACGAATCTTGGGCTTGGCAAACGCAGTCCACCAAACCAGCAAGGAGGGGTATCGCGGGACAGAGCGAAGACATCGCTCCCACACGCCACTTATAACATCATCCATAGCACTGTCGGCAAGGTGGGAAACATTTAACATCCACTGGGAACGATAAAGTTTTGCAGGTTGGTGACTAAGATTTACAGTTGCAGTAAAAGCACAATGGTCAGAAAAACTAGTAGGAATAACATCGACAGAAAGAATTTTATCACATAAAAAATCAGATAAATAGAATCTGTCGAGTCTACTGCATGAGGACCCGGTAAAAAACGTATATTTCACCAGGGTTGGATATTTGTGTTCCCAAACATCACGCAGATGCATCGTACGAACTAAGTCATGTAAATCACGGCAATAATTAAAATTGGGGGACTGGTCTGCAGGGCGTAAAACACAATTAAAATCGCCTCCGAGCAGGAGACTCCGAGGACTCTGGCGCAAAAGATAAATAAGCTCTTCTTTATAAAAGCGCGATCGAGCCACAGTGTGACCCGAACCAGAGGGGGCATACAAAACAACGAGGCGGAGATCAAAAAGACGACAACCAATCCCACGGCCAGAGTCAAGGAATTCAATGTCAGTAATAGGAATGCCCTCTCGAAAGAAAAGAGCAGTTCCTGTTGAATATTCCGGCGCGACATTAAAAGCAGTTTGAAATCCAGGTAGAGAGAGATCAGAAAACAACACTTCCTGCAAAAACACTATGTCCGCACAGGCGTCGTAAATAAACTGCCGCAAAGAGGCAATGCGAACGTCGGACTCAATACGGTTAACATTTAAGGTAAGAAAGGTGTATGCTTGAACCATAGACAGAAAAGCGAGAAAACAAATCACCTACACCGACGCACCAGCGTCACAGTCCATACCAGGGGTGACGGAGGCATCCGAGGGAGGCGGACTGCTACCCCGTTCCGCGGATCCCTTACGTTTCGGTTTTTTACGAACAGCATTAACGTTCGGCTGAACGCGTAACTTGCGTCGGCTGACGGGCAAGGAAGCTTCAGCCGCCGGTGACGTAGGAGGGTCAAGTTCTGTATCCGACACCACCCGCGCCGGTCCACATGCGGGATCCGGGGTCGCGGCGGAAACATCCGACGGAACGGAATGGTCAACACCTGCACTAGCTTCCGGCAAACATGGACTGCACGGAGGCGAAACGTGAGCAGGAAGGTCCGAGGCCGCAGAGTTGGAAGGAAGCGGAGCAGCTCCGCTGGCAGAGGTATGGGGCAGCGAAGCAGAAAGTTGTCGCGGCTCCACTTGTTGTGACATCGAAGTCGGTTTGGAAGACGGCGCCAACAGGCCCGACCGACGACCCGACTCGAGAGAAGCTGCGTCGGAGGCCGGAGGGGGGCCAGCAGCCGCCACCGGAACCGCTACCTCAGGAGGGCAGGGAGCAGCTACAGTACACAGTGGCTCGGAGGATGCCGGTCGCTCGGACTGGGGCATCTCAGGGAGATCCTCATCCGTACTATTTCCATCGTGTGGGCGACGCCTCTTATTATTCAAAAGTGGCACACCCACCTGAGGGACAGACGGAACAACATCAGATTTAGCACGCAAAGGAGGAAATTCTGTGTCAGGGGTGCGCAAAACCTGTGGCGGGGCGCTACTACCACTGGACTGTGCTACACCAAGAGCAGAACCACCTGCAACGAGGTCAGCGACCGTTAACTTGCGACGCTGTTCGAGAGAATTTTTTAAAACAAAAACCCTCCGCGGACAGTCAGTACGCACGTGACCACTTTCATTGCACAAAAAACAGGTGCCAACCTGACCACTATATGTTACATGGACACGATATCCACCGATCTGCAGGTGAGATGGAATATTCTGCTTAATGTGCATTTCGACTGAACGAATACCACTGTAACATTGCAGGCGATGTTGGCTTGACCAGCGTTCAAGGCGAATGCTCTTTACATCACCATACTTTTGTAGACCCTCCTTAAGATAGACATTATCCACCTCCGGTGGAAGGTTGTAAACACGAACATTGGTATACGTGATGGAAGCATTGGAAAGCAGAACGGTACTTACAGAATCATCCCGATGCCGAAAGAGAACTTGATGACCATATTTAGAAAGAATTTTATCAACCTGAAGTGGGTCCATGAACTTAACAAAGAAAACATACAGTTCGGTATCAAAATAAGCAGTGTGCACCTGATCCGAATGAACACCAAAGGTATCTACCAACCAATCATGAATCTCAAGGGAACTAGGTTGCACATTGCGGGTTGACTTGTCGAAAGTAAAACTAACTGTAGCCTGACGAGGAATAACCTGGGACGACATTTTCAAAATAGGCGGTCGAAACCGCTACACACAACACACTGAAATAAGGACAGAAAGTAACACAAGGTACGAAACAACGACGGAGAAACACTCACAGAAGTTGCAACACAACACGTAAACAACGATAGTCCACTATACGTAACGCTACGGCGGAGCGGAAGACTAGGCACGTCCACACTGCACGGCGTCTAAAGCGGAACTGTGAAACCAGTGCTCTACCACTGAGCTAAGAAGGCGGCAGCTTAGCGTTTGTGAGCTATCCCCAAATTGTTACTTCATCATACTGAATCTTGCAGCCCTCGACCAGATATCGGATTTGGCACACAGCTGCTGCTGGGGGTGTCCACATTGCCGTTTTCCAAATCTCTTGAATGTTTCGCCCTTACGATCGAGGACGAGCGTCGGCCCACCAAAAGTTAGCGGTCTGCACAATCCTGACCTAGTGCACAGCTTGTGGGATAGCGTGGCTCGACTGCGAAATGCGCCTTTCGGCTCCTCTCTCTGGCTACAGTGCGCTGTTGTCCACAGTGGCACTGGCGTTGCCCATGGGGCTTCATGTAAGGCGACTGCACGTCGCTCGGCCAACAGCGGCCTACTGCAGACCGACACTTAAGACACACCAAATACAAATCGACATCGAGAGACAGGCCATGTCATGTGGCACTCGCGACGTATATGCTGAAATTGAATGTAAAGAATACGTCTTTTGTAGCGGGCGTCCCTCTACTGCAGTGTCACACATGACGAATAAAAAGGAAAACAGCAGAACGTCTGTGTAGGGCCATGTTTTTACCTACAGTGTCACTTGGCTGAATGTGTATAAGGCTCTGTGGCATCACTCAAACGCAGCCAAATTGTCACACTAGCTGTGTATCTCTAACAAAGTTGACGTATGTCCTCACCTCGGTGCCGGTTAAAACGATTTCGCCCCCGGGTGGGCTCGAACCACCAACCTTTCGGTTAACAGCCGAGCGCGCTAGCCGATTGCGCCACGGAGGCCTTGACTTTGGCTCCCTTGTGCTCTGTATATCAACGCAATTCGTATACCTTCTGCAGGAATCTCGCAGAATGGTAGCATTTGCTTACGCCTCTTCACATGGATAACGTGCATGCACACTGTAGCGAGGCTCGTAAACGAATGACATCGCCAAGCATGACATTATACTACAAAATGCATACAAACCAATGTTCTGCCTATGCATTCAGAAAACCTCTGAGGCCAGTAGAATACTTGTCATAGGTTGTAGAACATCCCTTCCATTCAGTGTACTGCCATGTGTTAGATGCTGCTCGAGATAGCTCCGCTCCTTGCAGGAAGGTTTAAAAAATGAATGCCTTCTGTGAGGTTCGAACTCACGACCCCTGGTTTACGAGACCAGTGCTCTATCACTTTTTTTTTTTTTTTTTTTTTTTTTTTTTTTTTTTTTTTTTTTACGGTATCTCGTAAGGACAGAAAGAGGAGCAGCTGCCGCCGAGCCCAGGCGCCGTGCCTAACACGCAGAAGGTCCCCGGCTCGATTGCGGGCGGAAACCCGTTTTCGTCGCACTCAGCAAGACACTTGCTACGATCTCTACTGTGACCATTTAAATCAAACGTTCCATCAGCAGGGTGCACATGGCTCAAATGAAACATGAAACGGTTTCAGAACTGGTTGTCGGATTTTAGCGCTGACTTGGAGGCCTGGAAATGCGCGAAACAGCCGCCGCCATGCGATTTGTTGCCACACCGTTGTACAAAACGCAAGGGCTCGTCCGGGATTTGAACCCGGGACCTCCTGCACCCGAAGCAGGAATCATACCCCTTTTTTTTTTTTTTTTTTTTTTTTTTTTTTTTTTTATATATTTTTCCCAGTGAGTAAAACGTGTACCTCTGGTGGGACTCGAACCCACAATCCCCGGTTTAGGAGACCGATGCCTTATCCATTTTTTTTTTTTTTTTTTTTTTTTTTTACAGTACTGAAATTAAAATCCTAAAACATGACTATATAATGTAGACTGCTGACTGAAATAAAGATTAAAAACACGAAAACTTCAGTCCTGGTGTAGAGAAGAAACATATATAAAGGCGGCAAATCCAGAAACAGTATAAAAGAAAATGGCTCACACAGGTGACCTTAGCCAACACCCTCTCTTTCAAATGTCAGGCTAAGCATATTGGCAAAATCATCTCGGAGGCCTGGCAATCGCAAGCGCTGCCAGTAAGCAGTAAGCATGTACTGCCGAAACGCTAGGTGTCCATCCTCTTCATGACAACTGTTGACAAAATGTACGAAATGGCCAATCAACCACATGACGGTATGGAGATTCGTCCGCGGAAAAAAGGAAGAATCGGGCCGGACGATGATGTCAATAGTATAAGCGGCTTCAGCAGACCTAGTGACAAAAGCAAGTTGTTTCCTGAGCCAACGCCAATTAGCAAGGTGCCCACAGCAGGTGAATCGATGTGCAAGGGTATCCAAGAGACCACACCGAGTACAGGTGTCCGTGTCAGAAAGACCAATACGGTGCAGTCGTACATTGGTGGGAACCAAATTATTTATTACCCTATACCACGTGGACGCCACGGCCATAGAGTGGATCGGCAGACTAACGTTCTTCCAGACGTTCCTCCAGGACACAGATGGAGACGCCAGTTCTATTGGATTGGGACCGGCCAGCCCCTCCCAGCGGGCAATCAAGCCCTTGGTCGTTGGCACCGGTCGCCGCAAGAAGACGTCACCGAGGTAACTCACCGCAATGTAAAATTCCCGAATGTGTTTCAACTTAAAATTTAGGCGTCCGACATCGACAGGTGGAGCAAGGCTCGCCGGACGCACAACAGTAAAAAGCCTGGATGTAATTGAAGTCACTTCTTGCGTAACAATTAGAGTCGTTCGGCGGACGTACAAAGCAGACGCCTTGCGAGTAATGTCAGAGAGGCCCAAGCCTCCGGAGAGACGCGGTTTCGTCATTACCTCGTAACGTAACTTGAATAGATGGCCCTTCCATATAAATCTGCTAGACAATTGGCGCAACCTTTTCGCCACCATCATGGGAAGTGGGAACAGCTGAGCAACATAATAAGCTTTACATAGAACGTAGGTGTCTAAAATTCTGACTTTTTGCAAAATGGTAGCAGAGCGCTGCTCATGGACCATCAGAGCCCCCTGTATCTTCTCGGTGACAGATTTCCAATTGAGAGCCGCCATTTTTAGAGGACACCGATCAATGATAATCCCCAAGGACGTATGGCGATCGACAAAAGTGGCCCAAGGGACGTCAGCATCGCGAAATCCTCGAATATCAAGGAACTTACATTTACCCTGATTGAGACGCGCTCCAGAGACACGACAGTAAGCATCAACCGCCCCTTTCAACAACGGGATATCATCACGTTGACGGAGGAGAACAACGACATCATCCGCATATGCCTTAACTGAGAGCTTCCCACCAGAGAGGGACATACCCTGAAGCTTGAGAGCAATAGTCCGAAGCAGCGGTTCCAGGGACAATACGAATAAAGACATAGAGAGCGGACTACCCTGAGGCACTCCGCGGCGGATAGCAATGGGCGGCGTCAGCTGCCCATTGACTGACACCCGAGCTGTTATTCCCCTATACAAATTGCCAAGAACACCACGTGATGAAGCGTTAAAACCTATTGTACCTAAAACACGATCTAAAAACACATGACTGACGTGATCAAAAGCCTTATAAAAATCAAGGAAGGCAAAGGCACAATGTACGTTTGTAACCGCCGCAACCGAGACAACATCCCGATATTCGGCTACTGGTGTCAGAATAGATCTATCATGAAAACAACATTGATGTGCACCAATCACACCCCGAAGCAGAGAAGACAACCGGCTATTGAGCGCTCTAGCAGCTGTCTTATAGTCAAAATTCAGCAATGTGAGCGGACGAAGATTGGCAGCAGATAAACGACCAGAGGACTTCGGGATTAAAACAATTTTCCCTACTTTAAAATCGGCAGGCACATCCATCCCCCTGACAATCTCATTTAAAATCTGCGTAAAAATGCCACCCAAAAGAGGCCAAAAACGGAGATAAAATTCTTTAGGCAGGCCGTCTGGACCCGGCGATTTACTGGACGGAGAGCGAGCAATAAAGTCGAAAACATCATCTACCTGGAACTCCCGGAGAAATTCGCCGTTCGCGTCAGGCGCGATCGTCGCAGTTAGATCCCCAAAGACATCATCCGAAAGAGACTCACCAGAATCATCGGCAGAATATAGACTAGTGTAATACTGATGAAGAGCACGAACCATTTCCTCCTGTGCAATAAGCTGTCGCCCATCATCCACCGTAAGAGAAGAGATGAAGGAGCGACGACGACGAGTCTGATGCCGTAGCAGGTGGTACAAGGATGTCAGTTCACCTTCAACAAGAGAGTGAGGTTTCGACTTAACTCGCAGACCATCCATCTGTCGTCGTTTAAGGCTCAAGAGCTTGGCTTTAATACGACGAACATCATGGATCCGCAGTGGAGAGGTACCCGCCGCGTCATATAGTTCACGCAGGACAGAGTAGTAATATTCATACGTGTTCTTAAAATCACACGTCCTAGCAGCACAGTAGAAAATCAAAGTCTGACGAATCTTGGGCTTGGCAAACGCAGTCCACCAAACCAGCAAGGAGGGGTATCGCGGGACAGAGCGAAGACATCGCTCCCACACGCCACTTATAACATCATCCATAGCACTGTCGGCAAGGTGGGAAACATTTAACATCCACTGGGAACGATAAAGATTTGCAGGTTGGCGACTAAGATTTACAGTTGCAGTAAAAGCACAATGGTCAGAAAAACTAGTAGGAATAACATCGACAGAAAGAATTTTATCACATAAAAAATCAGATAAATAGAATCTGTCGAGTCTACTGCATGAGGACGCGGTAAAAAACGTATATTTCACCAGGGTTGGATATTTGTGTTCCCAAACATCACGCAGATGCATCGTACGAACTAAGTCATGTAAATCACGGCAATAATTAAAATTGGGGGACTGGTCTGCAGGGCGTAAAACACAATTAAAATCGCCTCCGAGCAGGAGACTCCGAGGACTCTGGCGCAAAAGATAAATAAGCTCTTCTTTATAAAAGCGCGAGCGAGCCACAGTGTGACCCGAACCAGAGGGGGCATACAAAACAACGAGGCGGAGATCAAAAAGACGACAACCAATCCCACGGCCAGAGTCAAGGAATTCAATGTCAGTAATAGGAATGCCCTCTCGAAAGAAAAGAGCAGTTCCTGTTGAATATTCCGGCGCGACATTAAAAACAGTTTGAAATCCAGGTAGAGAGAGATCAGAAAACAACACTTCCTGCAAAAACACTACGTCCGCACAGGCGTCGTAAATAAACTGCCGCAAAGAGGCAATGCGAACGTCGGACTCAATACGGTTAACATTTAAGGTAAGAAAGGTGTATGCTTGAACCATAGAGAGAAAAGCGAGAAAACAAATCACCTACACCGACGCACCAGCGTCACAGTCCATAGCAGGGGTGACGGAGGCATCCGAGGGAGGGGGACTGCTACCCCGTTCCGCGGATCCCTTACGTTTCGGTTTTTTACGAACAGCATTAACGTTCGGCTGAACGCGTAACTTGCGTCGGCTGACGGGCAAGGAAACTTCAGCCGCCGGTGACGTAGGAGGGTCAAGTTCTGTATCCGACACCACCCGCGCCGGTCCACATGCGGGATCCGGGGTCGCGGGTGAAACATCCGACAAAACGGAATGGTCAACACCTGCACTAGCTTCCGGCAAACATGGACTGCACGGAGGCGAAACGTGAGCAGGAAGGTCCGAGGTCGCAGAGTTGGAAAGAAGCGGAGCAGCTCCGCTGGCAGAGGTATGGGGCAGCGAAGCAGGAAGTTGTCGCGGCTCCACTTGTTGTGACATCGAAGTCGGTTCGGAAGACGGCGCCAACAGGCCCGACCGACGACCCGACTCGAGAGAAGCTGCGTCGGAGGCCGGAGGGGCGCCAGCAGCCGCCACCGGAACCGCTACCTCAGGAGGGCAGGGAGCAGCTACAGTACACAGTGGCTCGGAGGATGCCGGTCGCTCGGACTGGGGCATCTCAGGGAGATCCTCATCCGTACTATTTCCATCGTGTGGGCGACGCCTCTTATTATTCAAAAGTGGCACACCCACCTGAGGGACAGACGGAACAACATCAGATTTAGCACCCAAAGGAGGAAATTCTGTATCAGGGGTGCGCAAAACCTGTGGCGGGGCGCTACTACCACTGGACTGTGCTACACCAAGAGCAGAACCACCTGCAACGAGGTCAGCGACCGTTAACTTGCGACGCTGTTCGAGAGAATTTTTTAAAACAAAAACTCTCCGCGGACAGTCGGTACGCACGTGACCACGTTCATTGCACAAAAAACAGGTGCCAACCTGACCACTATATGTTACATGGACACGATATCCACCGATCTGCAGGTGAGATGGAATATTCTGCTTAACGTGCATTTCGACTGAACGAATACCACTGTAACATTGCAGGCGATGTTGGCTTGACCAGCGTTCAAGGCGAATGCTCTTTACATCACCATACTTCTGTAGACCCTCCTTAAGATAGACATTATCCACCTCCGGTGGAAGGTTGTAAACACGAACATTGGTATACGTGATGGAAGCATTGGAAAGCAGCACGGTACTTACAGAATCATCCCGATGCCGAAAGAGAACTTGATGACCATATTTAGGAAGAATTTTATCAACCTGAAGTGGGTCCATAAACTTAACAAAGAAAACATACAGTTCGGTATCAAAATAAGCAGTGTGCACCTGATCCGAATGAACACCAAAGGTATCTACCAACCAATCATGAATCTCAAGAGAACTAGGTTGCACATGGCGGGTTGACTTGTCAAAAGCAAAAC
This sequence comes from Schistocerca piceifrons, assembly GCF_021461385.2. Lineage (NCBI taxonomy): Eukaryota > Metazoa > Arthropoda > Insecta > Orthoptera > Acrididae > Schistocerca > Schistocerca piceifrons. The sequence continues at coordinate 598,619,896 of NC_060142.1, read as the reverse complement.
TAACTGTAGCCTGACGAGGAATAACCTGGGACGACATTTTCAAAATATGCGGTCGAAACCGCTACACAAAAAACACTGAAATAAGGACAGAAAGTAACACAAGGTACGAAACAACGACGGAGAAATACTCTCAGAAGTTGCAACACAACACGTAACAAAAACGATAGTCCACTATACGTAACGCTACGGCGGAGCGGAAGACTAGGCACGTCCACACTGCACGGCGTCTAAAGCGGAACTGGCACTGAGCTAAGAAGGCGGCAGCTTAGCGTTTGTGAGCTATCCCCAAATTGTTACTTCATCATACTGAATCTTGCAGCCCTCGACCAGATATCGGATTTGGCACACAGCTGCTGCTGGGGGTGTCCACATTGCCGTTTTCCAAATCTCTTGAATGTTTCGCCCTTACGATCGAGGACGAGCGTCGGCCCACCAAAAGTTAGCGGTCTGCACAATCCTGACCTAGTGCACAGCTTGTGGGATAGCGTGGCTCGACTGCGAAATGCGCCTTTCGGCTCCTCTCTCTGGCTACAGTGCGTTGTTGTCCACAGTGGCACTGGCGTTGCCCATGGGGCTTCATGTAAGGCGACTGCACGTCGCTCGGCCAACAGCGGCCTACTGCAGACCGACACTTAAGACACACCAAATACAAATCGACATCGAGAGACAGGCCATGTCATGTGGCACTCGCGACGTATATGCTGAAATTGAATGTAAAGAATACGTCTTTTGTAGCGGGCGTCCCTCTACTGCAGTGTCACACATGACGAATAAAAAGGAAAACAGCAGAACGTCTGTGTAGGGCCATGTTTTTACCTACAGTGTCACTTGGCTGAATGTGTATAAGGCTCTGTGGCATCACTCAAACGCAGCCAAATTGTCACACTAGCTGTGTATCTCTAACAAAGTTGACGTATGTCCTCACCTCGGTGCCGGTTAAAACGATTTCGCCCCCGGGTGGGCTCGAACCACCAACCTTTCGGTTAACAGCCGAACGCGCTAGCCGATTGCGCCACGCAGGCCTTGACTTTGGCTCCCTTGTGCTCTGTATATCAACGCAATTCGTATACCTTCTGCAGGAATCTCGCAGAATGGTAGCATTTGCTTACGCCTCTTCACATGGATAACGTGCATGCACACTGTAGCGAGGCTCGTAAACGAATGACATCGCCAAGCATGACATTATACTACAAAATGCATACAAACCAATGTTCTGCCTATGCATTCAGAAAACCTCTGAGGACAGTAGAATACTTGTCATAGGTTGTAGAACATCCCTTTCATTCAGTGTACTGCCATGTGTTAGATGCTGCTCGAGATAGCTCCGCTCCTTGCAGGAAGGTTTAAAAAATGAATGCCTTCTGTGAGGTTCGAACTCACGACCCCTGGTTTACGAGACCAGTGCTCTACCACTGAGCTAAGAAGGCGGCAGCTTAGCGTTTGTGAGCTATCCCCAAATTCTTACTTCATCATACTGAATCTTGCAGCCCTCGACCAGATATCGGATTTGGCACACAGCTGCTGCTGGGGGTGTCCACATTGCCGTTTTCCAAATCTCTTGAATGTTTCGCCCTTACGATCGACGACGAGCGTCGGCCCACCAAAAGTTAGCGGTCTGCACAATCCTGACCTAGTGCACAGCTTGTGGGATAGCGTGGCTCGACTGCGAAATGCGCCTTTCGGCTCCTCTCTCTGGCTACAGTGCGCTGTTGTCCACAGTGGCACTGGCGTTGCCCATGGGGCTTCATGTAAGGCGACTGCACGTCGCTCGGCCAACAGCGGCCTACTGCAGACCGACACTTAAGACACACCAAATACAAATCGACATCGAGAGACAGGCCATGTCATGTGGCACTCGCGACGTATATGCTGAAATTGAATGTAAAGAATACGTCTTTTGTAGCGGGCGTCCCTCTACTGCAGTGTCACACATGACGAATAAAAAGGAAAACAGCAGAACGTCTGTGTAGGGCCATGTTTTTACCTACAGTGTCACTTGGCTGAATGTGTATAAGGCTCTGTGGCATCACTCAAACGCAGCCAAATTGTCACACTAGCTGTGTATCTCTAACAAAGTTGACGTATGTCCTCACCTCGGTGCCGGTTAAAACGATTTCGCCCCCGGGTGGGCTCGAACCACCAACCTTTCGGTTAACAGCCGAACGCGCTAGCCGATTGCGCCACGCAGGCCTTGACTTTGGCTCCCTTGTGCTCTGTATATCAACGCAATTCGTATACCTTCTGCAGGAATCTCGCAGAATGGTAGCATTTGCTTACGCCTCTTCACATGGATAACGTGCATGCACACTGTAGCGAGGCTCGTAAACGAATGACATCGCCAAGCATGACATTATACTACAAAATGCATACAAACCAATGTTCTGCCTATGCATTCAGAAAACCTCTGAGGACAGTAGAATACTTGTCATAGGTTGTAGAACATCCCTTTCATTCAGTGTACTGCCATGTGTTAGATGCTGCTCGAGATAGCTCCGCTCCTTGCAGGAAGGTTTAAAAAATGAATGCCTTCTGTGAGGTTCGAACTCACGACCCCTGGTTTACGAGACCAGTGCTCTACCACTGAGCTAAGAAGGCGGCAGCTTAGCGTTTGTGAGCTATCCCCAAATTCTTACTTCATCATACTGAATCTTGCAGCCCTCGACCAGATATCGGATTTGGCACACAGCTGCTGCTGGGGGTGTCCACATTGCCGTTTTCCAAATCTCTTGAATGTTTCGCCCTTACGATCGACGACGAGCGTCGGCCCACCAAAAGTTAGCGGTCTGCACAATCCTGACCTAGTGCACAGCTTGTGGGATAGCGTGGCTCGACTGCGAAATGCGCCTTTCGGCTCCTCTCTCTGGCTACAGTGCGCTGTTGTCCACAGTGGCACTGGCGTTGCCCATGGGGCTTCATGTAAGGCGACTGCACGTCGCTCGGCCAACAGCGGCCTACTGCAGACCGACACTTAAGACACACCAAATACAAATCGACATCGAGAGACAGGCCATGTCATGTGGCACTCGCGACGTATATGCTGAAATTGAATGTAAAGAATACGTCTTTTGTAGCGGGCGTCCCTCTACTGCAGTGTCACACATGACGAATAAAAAGGAAAACAGCAGAACGTCTGTGTAGGGCCATGTTTTTACCTACAGTGTCACTTGGCTGAATGTGTATAAGGCTCTGTGGCATCACTCAAACGCAGCCAAATTGTCACACTAGCTGTGTATCTCTAACAAAGTTGACGTATGTCCTCACCTCGGTGCCGGTTAAAACGATTTCGCCCCCGGGTGGGCTCGAACCACCAACCTTTCGGTTAACAGCCGAACGCGCTAGCCGATTGCGCCACGCAGGCCTTGACTTTGGCTCCCTTGTGCTCTGTATATCAACGCAATTCGTATACCTTCTGCAGGAATCTCGCAGAATGGTAGCATTTGCTTACGCCTCTTCACATGGATAACGTGCATGCACACTGTAGCGAGGCTCGTAAACGAATGACATCGCCAAGCATGACATTATACTACAAAATGCATACAAACCAATGTTCTGCCTATGCATTCAGAAAACCTCTGAGGACAGTAGAATACTTGTCATAGGTTGTAGAACATCCCTTTCATTCAGTGTACTGCCATGTGTTAGATGCTGCTCGAGATAGCTCCGCTCCTTGCAGGAAGGTTTAAAAAATGAATGCCTTCTGTGAGGTTCGAACTCACGACCCCTGGTTTACGAGACCAGTGCTCTACCACTGAGCTAAGAAGGCGGCAGCTTAGCGTTTGTGAGCTATCCCCAAATTCTTACTTCATCATACTGAATCTTGCAGCCCTCGACCAGATATCGGATTTGGCACACAGCTGCTGCTGGGGGTGTCCACATTGCCGTTTTCCAAATCTCTTGAATGTTTCGCCCTTACGATCGACGACGAGCGTCGGCCCACCAAAAGTTAGCGGTCTGCACAATCCTGACCTAGTGCACAGCTTGTGGGATAGCGTGGCTCGACTGCGAAATGCGCCTTTCGGCTCCTCTCTCTGGCTACAGTGCGCTGTTGTCCACAGTGGCACTGGCGTTGCCCATGGGGCTTCATGTAAGGCGACTGCACGTCGCTCGGCCAACAGCGGCCTACTGCAGACCGACACTTAAGACACACCAAATACAAATCGACATCGAGAGACAGGCCATGTCATGTGGCACTCGCGACGTATATGCTGAAATTGAATGTAAAGAATACGTCTTTTGTAGCGGGCGTCCCTCTACTGCAGTGTCACACATGACGAATAAAAAGGAAAACAGCAGAACGTCTGTGTAGGGCCATGTTTTTACCTACAGTGTCACTTGGCTGAATGTGTATAAGGCTCTGTGGCATCACTCAAACGCAGCCAAATTGTCACACTAGCTGTGTATCTCTAACAAAGTTGACGTATGTCCTCACCTCGGTGCCGGTTAAAACGATTTCGCCCCCGGGTGGGCTCGAACCACCAACCTTTCGGTTAACAGCCGAACGCGCTAGCCGATTGCGCCACGGAGGCCTTGACTTTGGCTCCCTTGTGCTCTGTATATCAACGCAATTCGTATACCTTCTGCAGGAATCTCGCAGAATGGTAGCATTTGCTTACGCCTCTTCACATGGATAACGTGCATGCACACTGTAGCGAGGCTCGTAAACGAATGACATCACCAAGCATGACATTATACTACAAAATGCATACAAACCAATGTTCTGCCTATGCATTCAGAAAACCTCTGAGGCCAGTAGAATACTTGTCATAGGTTGTAGAACATCCCTTTCATTCAGTGTACTGCCATGTGTTAGATGCTGCTCGAGATAGCTCCGCTCCTTGCAGGAAGGTTTAAAAAATGAATGCCTTCTGTGAGGTTCGAACTCACGACCCCTGGTTTACGAGACCAGTGCTCTACCACTTTTTTTTTTTTTTTTTTTTTTTTTTTTTTTATTTTCTCCTTAAAAGTTCTGTATATTATGCAACTATTCTACACTGTATTTTACATATTTATATATGACACTGCCATATTTACAATGTTTGGGCACTAAAGAATATATGGCACAATAAATGCTGAACATGGCACATAAGATTCGAGATTTTTTTTTGTTTTATTACATCTCAGGATGTAAAATAACATGTTGCAGTCTAACACTTTAACATGCTAATTTCTCTATTTCTGACTTGTTAATCATTCTAGTACTGCAGCAAAATACAGTCAATAAGTATTGGTTCCAAATATCAACCAAGAACAATGTGTTGGGTACTTTTATTCTCTGGCATACTAACATATATTTGTTTCATCTTTTTGTGATATTGCTAAAACAGGACATACTGCATTCTCACAATATAAGAACAAACAGAACTGAAAGTAGACAAACGTTACCAGGTCAGTTTAGTTCTACTAGGCCACACAGATGAATGAAAAGCGGATTTGCAGAAAATAAATTACATGTATTTAATGGAGCCAAACATAAATTTTTTTAATGAATACTGGTGCCTACCAGTGGCACATAATCCTTTCCAGCCCATAAATAAAATTTCAGTTTCAATATAACCAAACACAGTACTCATATACAAACTTTTTTAATTCCAAAAGACACAAAAATAAATGGATGTTCTTGCACTTGGTGATATTCACATGACATTGCAGATTCAGAACTCACAAGATATCCCACAGAATGCCGCATAGTAGACTAATTTAACAAGAATTTCATAATTTTCCTTTTGCTACTTTGGTAACTGTGTGTCAAAAAATTAAGAACTCTGAGAACTGTATATTAGATAGATTAAAATATTATGTTCACGCACACAATGAAGATTTTTTTGGAAATATTTGCACACAGTGTAACAAAATTCAGTTTGCTAAACAGAGACTGGAAGCCTTGAGTTATCTGTGTTTATGAAAGCATACTTAAATGGGGTACAAGTCAATTTCCTAGATTCAGGTTAAGTCATCATGTTCACAACTGCAAATATACAGATCTCAAGCAACATGGATGTACAGAATAGGAAAGAGCCAAAGTATAATGCCTTTAAAAGAATAAATGAAACAGAAATAGTTAAGTGTCTGAGAAGAGTGTGATGTATTAAATGCTGTATGCTGCATCACAAGTGGCCAAGTTATGTTTGGTATTACCGATTTTACTGGATCAAACATAATAGCTAACATAAAAATTTTATAAATATATATTTTTAAATACAGTTGCCTAGTTTTCAAAACAATGAGAATCTGTTTTAACACTTCTTGACATCTTTGAAACTGCACACAGGTCCTTGTAAGGGGGCAAAAAAGAATGGATCAGCAGTTGTTAGTGTGCAGAAATTTTTCTTTTACTGCTACATAAAAAAAAGTTTGTGTACAAACTTTCACAGACAGACATTAAATCTAAACACAATGCATCAAAACTGACTATAACGCCAGCATAAAAAGCGTCACTGAAAAAGACTTACATTAAAGAGTACACTGAACTACACAATGATAAATACTAATTACATATTTAAAGATACTTAAAAACACAAGTCATACAAAATATTTTAATACATAGGAGAAATGAGGTATTTCCACTTTTCGAAGAGGATTATTACAAATAATACAGCAACTGCTACCAGGTTTGCACAGGAAACAACAAAAATTAATCTCTGAAGCTTTCCTGGTATAGCAGATACCCCTCTCATTGGCAAGATACATAGAAAAATCTTTCAGTCAAAAAATGCACTACAGAACTTTTAATTCCTATAGTGAAACACGAAACCCCAATGAACTGGTTTTTGTGTCTTCAGCATATTCGTCTGGCACAGTTCAAGTGACAGACAAAAAGCTTTCAACGAACTGAAGTGCTGGGAAGCTGTGCAGACTAGAAAATGGGAAAAGAAATGCAGTTTAAGGCAAGTTTGGATTAGCTAGGGTTCTTTTCCCCAACTTGAGTCATGATCTGGTCACTTTTGCTTGGGTCAGGTGTTCTCTCCTCTTGCATTGGTTCATCATTAATGGAGGCTGCAGGACGTCCTGGTGATGGGCTGTCAACAGGCCGGAATGTGAAGCCAGGAGAGTCAGCACTAGATAATGATTCTGGAGTGCCCACTGAACTCAAGGAACCTGGTAATGGACTTGAGGAAGCATCCATTCTGTTATTCTGAGTCATTAGAAGACCAGCTCTCTCAGTTCCATAGTAACTGGGCCTTTTGGCTGGTGGAGGAACATAGGGATCAACCTTTTCATCCTCTATTTCACATTTGCGTTTCACAGGGCCCAGTGAACTAGCTCGAACAGTATTAGGACTTAAGCTTCTTCTGGTGGCAAAGGCCTTTCTTGTTGGGCTTGGTGATAAGCTGTTCTTGAAAAAGCCTGGTGAAAAGCATTGTCTTCCAAGACCTTGTCTTGTTGGTGATGGTGATGAACACACAGGTGGTCCTCCAGTATTTGGAAGTGACAGTTGCAAGGGATGATCAATGTAACGTTGCAACATACGTCGATTTGCTTCATTCTGCTCCTGCTGCTTACACATTGATGATGGTGTTGACGACGATGGGGATCCGGGAACAAGTGTGAGATCTTCCCATGACTGTGACATCTGCATTGCTGAATGTATTTCACGCTCATGGGCTGCCTCACGGTCAAGGCATTCTTCTTGTCGTAACTGGCTGACACGTGGAGTCAAGCGAGGACCTTGTAAGGCGCCGCTACTCATGTTATGTACTGGACTGAAACTTGCGCTGAAACGACGTGTCCTGGGCTGGCCCGCTGAAAATATGCTGCCAAATGGGCCAGAATCCCTTGCAGACGATGTTGTGGATGCTGCCGACATTGTGGTATTCAATTCATTTATCATGGGAGCGCTGCTAGATCTTTTTAAACTAACTGGTGAATCAACATCCATGTTTTTATAATATCACAAAACATAGCCCATCGACACCTAGAACTTCTAGCATTTGTTCACAGCATTAGGCCGACCTCCGTCAAGTACAGAATTAACTAATAATTTTACTTATTTACCAGAGTTAAGCACACAGGTACAACAAAAACAGCCTCTTTAAGGTGAAACTAACTCGACAAACTAATTTGCATTAGGTATCACCATTCATTAACACGTAAAACACAATCTAACTCTATCACGTCGCAACCCAAGTAATCGGCTTCTCCTCAGTAACCACATTTTACTGATGTATTGTAAATATTATACTCGCTGCTAATGGTTTAAGCAATCGTTTTCATGTAAGTATCTACGAATTATTTTTTTATCGCCGGACTTCAACTATAAAAGCAAAACTATTCATCCTATTGCCCCCTTCCTGATACTATCCAGTCTCTAAAAACACTAGATCTTTCGTCGTAGGTGAGTTTGCTCCGTCACGAACATCAAGCCCTTTCGATCACAAATGATATCCGAAAATTGTTAGAAAACTCAATTTTTATTTCGTGTGACGAAAAAACCAATAGATCTTTGCTAGCAGGTGATCACAAAGCGTGGCACTAAATTTGGGTTGATTCAGCTCTAAATATGTCGGTTACGACTCAACGCCAGTTTATGTATCTGTATAGCTAATGTCAAATTTAATATTCTGGAAAATGTAGATTTATGTACGCTTCGTTGCAAAATCTAAGTTTGTTATTCAAGTAAAATTTAGAAAAAAAAGCAATGGTAGAACGGAACGCCTGACTGCGACAACTATACTATGACATCGCCAAGCATGACATTATACTACAAAATGCATACAAACCAATGTTCTGCCTATGCATTCAGAAAACCTCTGAGGACAGTAGAATACTTGTCATAGGTTGTAGAACATCCCTTTCATTCAGTGTACTGCCATGTGTTAGATGCTGCTCGAAATAGCTCCGCTCCTTGCAGGAAGGTTTAAAAAATGAATGCCTTCTGTGAGGTTCGAACTCACGACCCCTGGTTTACGAGACCAGTGCTCTACCACTTTTTTTTTTTTTTTTTTTTACAGTACTGAAAATAAAATCCTAAAACATGACTATATAATGTAGACTGCTGACTGAAATGAAGATTAAAACACGAAAACTTCAGTCCTGGTGTAGAGAAGAAACATATATAAAGGCGGCAAATCCAGAAACAGTATAAAGGAAAATGCCTCACACAGGTGACCTTAGCCAACACCCTCTCTTTCAAATGTCAGGCTAAGCATATTGGCAAAATCATCTCGGAGGCCTGGCAATCGCAAGCGCTGCCAGTAAGCAGTAAGCATGTACTGCCGAAACGCTAGGTGTCCATCCTCTTCATGACAACTGTTGACAAAATGTACGAAATGGCCAATCAACCACATGACGGTATGGAGCTTCGTCCGCGGAAAAAAGGAAGAATCGGGCCGGACGATGATGTCAATAGTATAAGCGGCTTCAGCAGACCTAGTGACAAAAGCAAGTTGTTTCCTGAGCCAACGCCAATTAGCAAGGTGCCCACAGCAGGTGAATCGATGTTCAAGGGTATCCAGGAGACCACACCGAGTACAGGTGTCCGTGTCAGAAAGACCAATACGGTGCAGTCGTACATTGGTGGGAACCAAATTATTTATTACCCTATACCACGTGGACGCCACGGCCATAGAGTGGATCGGCAGACTAACGTTCTTCCAGACGTTCCTCCAGGACACAGATGGAGACGCCAGTTCTATTGGATTGGGACCGGCCAGCCCCTCCCAGCGGGCAATCAAGCCCTTGGTCGTTGGCACCGGCCGCCGCAAGAAGACGTCACCGAGGTAACTCACCGCAATATAAAATTCCCGAATGTGTTTCAACTTAAAATTTAGGCGTCCGACATCGACAGGTGGAGCAAGGCTCTCCGGACGCACAACAGTAAAAAGCCTGGATGTAATTGAAGTCACTTCTTGCGTAACAATTAGAGTCGTTCGGCGGACGTACAAAGCAGACGCCTTGCGAGTAATGTCAGAGAGGCCCAAGCCTCCGGAGAGACGCGGTTTCGTCATTACCTCGTAACGTAACTTGAATAGATGGCCCTTCCATATAAACCTGCTAGACAATTGGCGCAACCTTTTCGCCACCATCATGGGAAGTGGGAACAGCTGAGCAACATAATAAGCTTTACATAGAACGTAGGTGTCTAAAATTCTGACTTTTTGCAAAATGGTAGCAGAGCGCTGCTCATGGACCATCAGAGCCCCCTGTATCTTCTCGGTGACAGATTTCCAATTGAGAGCCGCCATTTTTAGAGGACACCGATCAATGATAATCCCCAAGGATGTATGGCGATCGACAAAAGTGGCCCAAGGGACGTCAGCATCGCGAAATCCTCGAATATCAAGGAACTTACATTTACCCTGATTGAGACGCGCTCCAGAGACACGACAGTATGCATCAACCGCCCCTTTCAACAACGGGATATCATCACGTTGACGGAGGAGAACAACGACATCATCCGCATATGCCTTAACAGAGAGCTTCCCACCAGAGAGGGACATACCCTGAAGCTTGAGAGCAATAGTCCGAAGCAGCGGTTCCAGGGACAATACGAATAAAGACATAGAGAGCGGACTACCCTGAGGCACTCCGCGGCGGATAGCAATGGGCGGCGTCAGCTGCCCATTGACTGACACCCGAGCTGTTATTCCCCTATACAAATTGCCAAGAACACCACGTGATGAAGCGTTAAAACCTATTGTACCTAAAACCCGATCTAAAAACACATGACTGACGTGATCAAAAGCCTTATAAAAATCAAGGAAGGCAAAGAAACAATGTACGTTTGTAACCGCCGCAACCGAGACAACATCCCGATATTCGGCTACTGGTGTCAGAATAGATCTATCATGAAAACAACATTGATGTGCACCAATCACACCCCGAAGCAGAAAAGACAACCGGCTATTGAGCGCTCTAGCAGCTGTCTTATAGTCAAAATTCAGCAATGTGAGCGGACGAAGATTGGCAGCAGATAAACGACCAGAGGACTTCGGGATTAAAACAATTTTCCCTACTTTAAAATCGGCAGGCACATCCATCCCCCTGACAATCTCATTTAAAATCTGCGTAAAAATGCCACCCAAAAGAGGCCAAAAACGGAGATAAAATTCTTTAGGCAGGCCGTCTGGACCCGGCGATTTACTGGACGGAGAGCGAGCAATAAAATCGAAAACATCATCTACCTGGAACTCCCGGAGAAATTCGCCGTTCGCGTCAGGCGCGATCGTCGCAGTTAGATCCCCAAAGACATCATCCGAAAGAGACTCACCAGAATCATCGGCAGAATATAGACTAGTGTAATACTGATGAAGAGCACGAACCATTTCCTCCTGTGCAATAAGCTGTCGCCCATCATCCACCTTAAGAGAAGAGATGAAGGAGCGACGACGACGAGTCTGATGCCGTAGCAGGTGGTACAAGGATGTCAGTTCACCTTCAACAAGAGAGTGAGGTTTCGACTTAACTCGCAGACCATCCATCTGTCGTCGTTTCAGGCTCAAGAGCTTGGCTTTAATACGACGAACATCATGGGTCCGCAGTGGAGAGGTACCCGCCGCGTCATATAGTTCACGCAGGACAGAGTAGTAATATTCATACGTGTTCTTAAAATCACGCGTCCTAGCAGCACAGTAAAAAATCAAAGTCTGACGAATCTTGGGCTTGGCAAACGCAGTCCACCAAACCAGCAAGGAGGGGTATCGCGGGACAGAGCGAAGACATCGCTCCCACACGCCACTTATAACATCATCCATAGCACTGTCGGCAAGATGGGAAACATTTAACATCCACTGGGAACGATAAAGTTTTGCAGGTTGGCGACTAAGATTTACAGTTGCAGTAAAAGCACAATGGTCAGAAAAACTAGTAGGAATAACATCGACAGAAAGAATTTTATCACATAAAAAATCAGATAAATAGAATCTGTCGAGTCTACTGCATGAGGACGCGGTAAAAAACGTATATTTCACCAGGGTTGGATATTTGTGTTCCCAAACATCACGCAGATGCATCGTACGAACTAAGTCATGTAAATCACGGCAATAATTAAAATTGGGGGACTGGTCTGCAGGGCGTAAAACACAATTAAAATCGCCTCCGAGCAGGAGACTCCGAGGACTCTGGCGCAAAAGATAAATAAGCTCTTCTTTATAAAAGCGCGATCGAGCCACAGTGTGACCCGAACCAGAGGGGGCATACAAAACAACGAGGCGGAGAGCAAAAAGACGACAACCAATCCCACGGCCAGAGTCAAGGAATTCAATGTCAGTAATAGGAATGCCCTCTCGAAAGAAAAGAGCAGTTCCTGTTGAATATTCCGGCGCGACATTAAAAACAGTTTGAAATCCAGGTAGAGAGAGATCAGAAAACAACACTTCCTGCAAAAACACTACGTCCGCACAGGCGTCGTAAATAAACTGCCGCAAAGAGGCAATGCGAACGTCGGACTCAATACGGTTAACATTTAAGGTAAGAAAGGTGTATGCTTGAACCATAGAGAGAAAAGCGAGAAAAACAAATCACCTACACCGACGCACCAGCGTCACAGTCCATAGCAGGGGTGACAGAGGCATCCGAGGGAGGGGGACTGCTACCCCGTTCCGCGGATCCCTTACGTTTCGGTTTTTTACGAACAGCATTAACGTTCGGCTGAACGCGTAACTTGCGTCGGCTGACGGGCAAGGAAACTTCAGCCGCCGGTGACGTAGGAGGGTCAAGTTCTGTATCCGACACCACCCGCGCCGGTCCACATGCGGGATCCGGGGTCGCGGGGGAAACATCCGACAAAACGGAATGGTCAACACCTGCACTAGCTTCCGGCAAACATGGACTGCACGGAGGCGAAACGTGAGCAGGAAGGTCCGAGGCCGCAGATTTGGAAGGAAGCGGAGCAGCTCCGCTGGCAGAGGTATGGGGCAGCGAAGCAGGAAGTTGTCGCGGCTCCACTTGTTGTGACATCGAAGTCGGTTCGGAAGACGGCGCCAACAGGCCCGACCGACGACCCGACTCGAGAGAAGCTGCGTCGGAGGCCGGAGGGGCGCCAGCAGCCGCCACCGGAACCGCTACCTCAGGAGGGCAGGGAGCAGCTACAGTACACAGTGGCTCGGAGGATGCCGGTCGCTCGGACTGGGGCATCTCAGGGAGATCCTCATCCGTACTATTTCCATCGTGTGGGCGACGCCTCTTATTATTCAAAAGTGGCACACCCACCTGAGGGACAGACGGAACAACATCAGATTTAGCACGCAAAGGAGGAAATTCTGTATCAGGGGTGCGCAAAACCTGTGGAGGGGCGCTACTACCACTGGACTGTGCTACACCAAGAGCAGAACCACCTGCAACGAGGTCAGCGACCGTTAACTTGCGACGCTGTTCGAGAGAATTTTTTAAAACAAAAACTCTCCGCGGACAGTCGGTACGCACGTGACCACTTTCATTGCACAAAAAACAGGTGCCCACCTGACCACTATATGTTACATGGACACG